>NW_027368357.1:0-50478 GCF_046119375.1 Phyllobates terribilis | reverse complement strand
ACACAGAGTTGATAAGAGATGCAATTCATACCCGTTACACATACCTGCCATATTTCTACACCCTTTTTAGGGAATCAAACACTACCGGCATTCCAGTAATGCGTCCACTTTGAATGGAATTTTCTGTTGATAAAGCCACTTTCAGTAACGATGAGGCATTTATGGTTGGAAACAGTTTTTTAGTACAAGGAACATACACGTAGGTAAGTGTGCTACTCTTTTCCTGAATTCTACTCTTCTTATATATTTTCTTCACAAAGTCTGTTATTTAACTTGTTCTCCAGCGAGCAAAGCACGTTTCAGTTTACTTACCTGGAGAAGAATCGTGGTATGATCTGAGAATGGGTTTTAAGTATAAAGGTGGAGTGACACACAAGATTGAAGCGTTAGAAGAAAGCATCCCTGCATTCCAGAGAGCAGGTACAAGATTGAAGCGTTAGAAGAAAGCATCCCTGCGTTAGAAGAAAGCATCCCTGCATTTCAGAGAGCATGTATTTCTGGTTTCTCGTATTTCATAGATTTTAACTAACATGCTATCATAATTTTCATGCAGTAAATCTGAATGTTGGTAAGTTTTCTCGTATTTCATAGATTTTAACTAACACGCTATCATAATTTTCATGCAGTAAATCTGAATGTTGGTAAGTAAATCTGGGCAACCAAACATGCCCAAATTCTTGAGCACACAAACTTAAGATTCAGCATGATGAAAGATGATACTAGATATATTTATTCTAGATGCAGGGAAGTTTCATATCAGTTTTGCATATGAAATAATGCATCATTACAAACAGAAGCATCACATATACAAGATCCAACTCAATTCAGTAAGGTTTCTAAGGTAAACCATCCACCCAAAAAAAAAAGATCAGTATAATACCAAATAGATCAAGAAGATTAAGGAAATCATGTATGCTAATGCTACAATGTCAACATCAGTATAATACCAAACAGATTATGAAAACTTATGTCTTACACATTCCAAGTCATAAATATAAAGCTAGTTCAGACTTACATGTTAAAACCAGTGCTCCAAGGATCTCCATCTGTACTTTCTGATGCTTCAGCTCATATACTCATAAGAAATCCAGTGTATGTACTGGAATTTAACTCTCAGGGAAGTTTGTTATTAGTTTTTTGCATAGAAAGCAATACATTATTACAAGCAGAAGGGTTAAGATTCAATGTCAACATCATCAGTAATTACAAACAGATAATGAAAATTATGTCTTACACAACATTCCAATATACAGTTAGTTCAAGTACAAAGAAAAGAACAAATATGAAATCACCCCCAAGCAGGACTAGATCCCTCATTCGGTCAGCAAAATAACAAACACCAATATTTTTCTTTAGCAGCTAGCTTGTTCCAAACAAGCTCACCAATTAAAGCCAATATTGTGTTTAGTGTCACAAATCAAAAATACACTTCTTGCTCAGTTACTTAACATGCTGACTGGATTATAACTCGGTCTGTCACCACGACTTGACAGGGTAGGTCATACTTTTGGTCAAGCATAATTATTTTCCATTTCTTCTTCAGAGGTTTTGTCAGAACATTTTGAGATTTCTGGTGACCAATGAACAAAAAAATCAACTAGATATAACAAGTCCTTATTTCTAAACCAGAATTTGCAAAGCCACTCTTTTATGCTAAACAACATATGGAAGTTCAAAAAATTCCAACCAACAGTGAGTCCGTGAAAAAGTAACAGCAATGCTAAACAACACATATATGTTACCTTTTGCTGGAGAGAAATCATGTATTCCATCATAAGCTGATTCTGAATAAATACAGGTAGTCACAACACTGAAATTAAACAATTAAAAAACATGTAGTGTAAACACAGAAGATTAAAACATACAAACACGAAACATTAACATGCTGGTATATACGCTTAGTGCTGAAGTTCTCATGATATGCAGTTTAATTCTAGATCTTTTATGAACAAAAAAGCAATGTCTCTTCAGTTTAGCTGGAAAACTAATGAACCAATTTAACTACTTGAACTCATCAACAGGTAAATTTGAGTATACTCAGTAGAACATTAACAGTCTGGTTTAGGTAAAACTATCCCACACTACAGTACGAGATAATAATTAAAAGTTGATCAGTAGAAAGCAACTATCACACTGCACATAACTACTAAAACAGGAAATCAAAAAAAATGATCCAAAGGGATCCACTGAAAAAGATTAAAAGAAGAACAACATGGACAACAACTTCAAAATTAAGATCCCGAATTTCCTTAAACAGCTTGTCACTGTCAGATGGAAGTTAAGAGAATAGTAAATACCTCCAAGATATAGTGTACAATATACGAATTTTTTCATCATACACGCAAAGATGGCTCTTTAGAATATGCCAAGGACCCTAAATATATCGTAATTAACACATAGTTGAGTTCAAGAGGAAAATAAAAATCTCAACCAGAAACCGTGTTTACCTAGAGTTCAAAGGAACTTTAACCTTTTTTCCCTTCTTCCTGGGCACCCATAATAGATCCCTCAATGAAAGATTATTTTCCACGAGCACTCAGGCATTCCCGTTTCAGAGTAAAACTAGAGTTTAAACTGCTAAATAGCTTTGAGATGTTGTATGTTTGATTGTTTCACATCATACTGAATATATCTCAAAGTTGAAAATACTACTGTACACCCTGAATTTCCAGTTTTCACCGCAGCAGAAATCAGTGAAGCCAATGCCTAAAGAATACATCAACATTAAACTCAATCGGATGAAGACCAAAACGAATACGCCCATGGAAGATGTAGCAACTTGGATCGGACAGGCCAAAGTCCTCAAGCACAAAAACTAAAGATAAAATCTTGGATAGGAGGATAGAGATGAGACAAAGGCGACCTCATACTAAATGGGAGAATTAGGTACAAATAAAATTCAGCAGTAGAGCTACAGCTACAGTATCAAATCACATAGAGCAAAAAAAAAATGACACACAATTTCATACAGGAGAGAGGATGAGAGAGATGCGCACCTCCAGCTCGGCATATTTCATAGCGATGGGGATGCAAACAAGGAAGACGTCGAGCATGGCAATGGCGGTATTGCGCTTCCAGTGCTTTGGGCGACAGTGCGGACCACCAGGCATACTCCACACTTTGGCCCTGAAATCACCATGAGCACCTTCTCCATGACCATGTTCACCTCCTCCCATTCTCTTATCTCGTTTTGTCAGATCTCTGTCAATCTATAAACAACTCATTCAGATCGAAAAGACCAAATTGACGACATTGGAGGATACAAGAAATTAGTTCGATTCTAAACCTAAACTAGAAAATGAATAGAAGGATCGGGACAGTGGATGCCAACTCTGATCGTATTCAATTTAATTGAGAGTGAAAATGAGAAGCTGTTGGAAAGACGAAGGATGAAGTTAGGGTTCTTGAGAAGCTTACCTTTGGGCGCTAAACCTGAAAAAAAAGAGCGCTCATTATTGCTTCTTTATCCCTCTCTTTCTACCACTACTGACATTCTCCTGAACATTGGACCTTTGACCTACCTCTCTGTCTATAGAAGAAGATCTGAGCACACATTACCCCTTTAATTTTGATTCTGGAGTTTTCCTGTTTTTTCTTCCACTAGGAGTTGAAAAGTTTGACGGTTTAAATGATTTCTTCTAAGATGATTTTTTCTTGTATAGATCCAGATTTTTTCATAATACAATCATCAACAACAGATCTTAGAGCAAGTAGTACTACTTTCTGGTGAAGGCTGTTAACACACTTGCGCTTGTCATCTAGAAGTGGTTCCAACTGCTCGCACTTAGATTGTTTGAAAGATCCTGAGAAGAAGGGTTCAATTGATCATTAACATCTTTATTAGCAAATGCAGTGCATCCACCGGTAGTATTGTCAAGACTTTTGTTCATGCATCCACCTAGAAATTTGAAATCAGAAACACCCATGTTAGAGTCACTCATTATTGAGAATGATTTTACAAGGTTAGGTTGTAAACTGCAATCGTTAATCCGGATTTTGTACTGATGCTTCACCAAGAAGGATATGGAAATGAGCCTCCTCACATGGTGGCTCTCTTACTAGTTGACTGCATTGTGAACTTTTATCAATAAGCTTATTTGACCTACAACTAGAAGACACATTTCTTGCTTCTCCTAGTTTAGTTTTTAAACCAACTTGACTGTTGTTTAAAAGTCCAACACCATCCTTCAAGAGCAGTTGTTCTGCCACAACTGATACTTGACTCACGTCCTCAACTTCAGGCATAATATATATAGTAAAATAAGATTAAGCAACCTGTATTAAGCAATTTCTAGGGAGTTGCAGAAAAAAGAATGGAGCTATGAGCAACCTGGAAAGGAGGGGAATCAATACGGATGTCACTGACTGAATGAAAGAACATGAGGAGAACGTACTCCATGTTTCATTAAAAGAAAATAGGTCATGGACAATAATACTATTGTGACTGAGAACTCCAATTTATAATAAACTCAAGTATATGTTAATTTAAGTAGTTCCAAAACCCATATTAGTGGAGTTCCACAAAAAAAACCTTATGACAAACACAATATCTTGCATGGTTGTTATACATCATTAAAAAAAGTACTGAGTTCAACCTTCATTTGAGAACAAAATAGTTAGGAAAGGGTGTGTTTTGCAAACATAGTTGCCATACAATAGATCTGTTTGGGCATGATATCATTTTATTGGCCACTATGCCACACCTAATTTATCAGGATCTATGAGCTACTGTATAAATATATACATTTAAGAGCTAAAAAGATAACATTTTTACCTCAAACTTCAAAAATCCTTCACCTACATCTAAGAGTAATGGACCACTTTCACCATTTCTGCTCAGATCAAGCCCACTTTGCCGCTGAATTCTTTCAGCTCAGCTTTCCAGAAGCCTTTTGGCTGGATTCAAGTAAATAAAGGGTCAGTAACAAATAAATCTTACTTTCTGTAAGAACCTGTAAGTTGTACAAAGAAAACTCTTGAAGTAAATATTTGAGCTACGAAAGACATTAAGTACAAAATAACACTCCAGAAGGTAAACTTTATGAGTGTGAGTAAGCTACTCCCAATCTATATATTCACACACTAATGCAGTCAGAAGCCTTCCTGTATTTCAAACAATTACAGATTGGTTCAGTTACTCTTAATATGGAATTTGCAACAAAGTATATAAAAGTGGCAACAAAATTTTGCAGCAAAGTAAGACCTATGGAATTTAAAGTAAACTGGGAAATTTTTCAATCAACACGCATCTAACGAATGGTGGCTGAGATTTTATAAGTATGATTGAAGAAGACCTGATGGAGAAGCATGAAGTAGTTTTGCACAATCATTATAACTACCCAACAAAGCAGGAGGCAAGCCTTCATCTTTCTCAACAACCCGATCCTCCTCTTAAATTGTCTCAACCACACTAGCTCTGAGTTCAGCCTACCAAGAGAATTGACTATACTACAGAGTTATTATAACATTGACAAATGATGCACCGATTTCATCTAAAAGAGGATGAATAATCCAAAATTCTAAAGAAGCTATGACAATTTTAAGCGGCCAACACCAAGCAACATCAACCACAATTATAGGCCGCACCAGTTTCATCAAAACAACGCTGGGAAATAGGAACCCTAAAAACAACAACAAACTTTGGGAATTTTGGCCAAAAAACCCCAAATTAGATACAACATACTTACAATTGTTGATAATAAACAGGTGGATGGAGAAGAGAACGTGAATGGCGAATTAGGTTGAAGACGGAAAGCCGTTGGAGAAGACCAAACAGTCGCTGGTGATTTAACGGAAAGCTACCGAAGAAGAGAACGTGAATGGAGAAATAGGTTGAAGACGACCAGAATGTCTCTACAGAAGACAATGGCGACCGGAAAGCCAACAGTTGGTGGTGACGGAACAGTTGAAGACGATTTAGGTTGAAGACGATTTAGAAATGAAAGAGGAGGGAAAATTGTAAGTCTCGAACGGTGAACAGTAGGTGTGGAAGACGATGGGGGAAATTGTAAGTCTCGAATGGTGAACAGTAGGTATCGAAGAGCAGAGCTATAATTTCACCAATTCATATTTTTTTTATTTTTTGGGAAACAAATATGAATAGGGCCCGGATAAATCAGATACGGGCCCGGATAAATTGTCTTGATGACAATAAAATTTGAAAAATTATTTGTTGATAACAATAAATTTAAGTGTTGATGACAATAAATTGTGTTGATGACAATAAATTTACGGCAATTCTTTTGGACACATTTTTTTTACTTTCTAACGCAGTGTAGAAACCGGCGGTTTCTGCCAGCTACTAACCGCCGGTTCCGCTCTGGCATAAACCGCCGGTTACTCTGTGGCACAAACCGGCGGTTCCTAGCAGCTCTCTACCCCCGGTTTCTGCCACCTACTAACCCTCGGTTCTGTGTAAATGCCAATTGGCATACGATAAATCACTTTTGATTAGTTTTTTTCTTCAAAATATAGCATATATGTAGTCTTTATAAATATATTTTGACAAAAAATAATATATTTTACTAGCTTATAGCATTATTAAGATACATAATTATTTGATGTTGCTTATTGTGGCCTATAACCATTTTTCAATTTAATAAGGTGGATGTTGTTATATGAGGTTTGTGAAATGAAGATCATGTTAGTGACAATGATTTTAAATAGTGATAAAAATAAATTGTGTTGATGACAATAAAATTTGGAAAATTATTTGTTGATAACAATAAATTTAAGTGTTGACAACAATAAATTTAAATGTTGTAAAAATAAATTGTTTTGATGACAATCAAATTTGGAAAATCATTTGTTGAAGACAATAAATTTAAGTATTGATGACAATAAATTTAAGTGTTGGTGATAATAAATTTAAGTAGTGATGACAATAAATTGTGTTGATGACAATAAATTTAAGTGTTTATGATAATAAATTTAAGTAGTGATGACAATAAATTGTGTTGATGACAATAAATTTAAGTGTTGATGATAATAAATTTAAGTAGTGATGACAATAAATTGTGTTGATGACAATAAATTTAAGTGTTGATGATAATAAATTTAAGTAGTGATGACAATAAATTATGTTGATGACAATAAAATTTGGAACATCATTTGTTGATAACAATAAATTTAAGTGTTGATGACAGTAAATTGTGTTGATGTCAATAAAATTTAGAAATTATTTATTGATGATAATAAATTTAAGTATTGATGACAATAAATTGTGTTGATGATAGTAAAATTTTGAAAATCATTTGTTGATGACAATAAATTTAAGTGTTGATGACAATAAATTAGATTGATGACAATAAATTAGGTTGATGACAATAAAATTTGAAAAATTATTTGTTGATGACAATTGATGTAGGGATGACTCCTTTGTAGCTCGATCTAGACAACAAAAGCTACACAAAGGTGAAACAACAACAAAACTAAAGTTGCCTCCAATGAAAACTATCTTAGGAAAAAAAGAGAATGAGATAATAGAAAAGGATAGATTGGTGCTCCGAACGTCCCTTACACAAACATGAACACCTTGGACTTAACCTTGACACAACATGGAAGGGAAAAGAAAACCCTTTGCCTACAACTTCACATAAGAGGAGATAATGACTCCTAAAGCACCAAGAAGATGTCTAGTATGATAGTGGAAAGAAAATTTTGAAATTACTCTTCACAAAACTCCTAGGACAGACATCGTTTCATGCTTGAAGCTTGAGGGTTCACAAGTTTCTTGTGATTACAAACAAACAAAGTTTTAAATTTAACAAAAGGTTCTAAAAAATAGTTTTTAGAGAGCTTTTATACCCCTTTGGAACCGGGGTCATAGAGCACTCCAAACATACATGAGTTAAGTCTAAAATATCCTTAGAGAAGTCCTTGAGAAAGAGTGAGGTCAAGGCTCTAAAGGGGAAGACACAAAACATAGCCGAGAATGGCTAAGTGTTCACAGTTGTAGGATTGATGGGAAGGTAACTTTGGATGAACCTGCAACCTTCTAGGCTCCTTGTTGAGCTTTGGGCTTTTCATCAATGTTTTTGAGTGGCTCCTCCTCTGAGACATACTAGGAGCTTGGGAATAATGGTGTCCATCTCATGGTTCATTGGGGTGCACAAAGTGGCTTCCTTGATCATGCTTGAAAGGTCTTCTTCTAGCTTCCTTGCTCTTTCTCTTGTGACTGCTCCTTGTGTGGTTGGACTTGTGGATGGTCCTCCATCATCCCCTCCTTCTTGAAAAGGGCATGATCTCAGGCCATCTCCATCCTTGATGTACAATGTCTCTACTAGTTCATCTTCTTCCATGGTGTCATCGTGCCCCTTTTTGTAGAGAGTGAGGTCTCCTATATTGAATGTGGGGTTGACTCCATATTTCTCAGGTAGATCAATGACATAGGCATTGTCACTAACCACCCTTAGCACCTTGAAAGGTCCATCACCTCTTGGGGAGAGCTTTGAAGTCCTTAGGTTAGGAAATCTTTCCTTCCCGGGGTGCACCCACACTAGATATCCTTCTTCGAGTAGCACTCTCCTCCTATGCTTGTTCTTTCTCCTAGCCACGTTTTGTGCAAGCTTTTCAAGTCTCATCCTAGTCCTCTCCTGCATCTTCTGGAGGTGCTTCACCTGGTTCTCTGCATTGAAGTCATACTTCTTTTTGCAAGGCAAAGGACTAAGATCAAAAGGGGTTAGTGGGTTTGTTTCATAAACACATATGAATGGACTTATACTGGTGGAAGAGTGTACAACTCTATTATAAGCAAACTCCGGATGAGGTAGAACATCTTCCCAAGACTTAAGTTTCTTCTTAATCACTTCCTTAAGCAAGGTTTCTACGGTTCTATTAGTCATCTCAGTTTGCCCATCAGTTTGTGGGTGACTAGATGTTGAAAAAAGTAACTTAGTTATTAGCTTATCCCATAGTGTCCTCCAAAAGTGGCTCAAAAACTTAGGGTATCTATCACTCACAATAGTCCTAGGTACTCCATGTAATCTAACTACCTCACTAAAGAATAGATTAGCTACATTAGTGGCATCATCAGTTTTGTGACACGTTATGAAATATGCCATCTTACTAAACCTATCCACCACTAAAAAGATGTAATCTCTACCCTTCCTAGTCCTAGGCAATCCTACAGTGAAGTCCATACTAATGTCAAGTCATGCTGTACTAGGTATAGGCAGTGGTGTGTATAACCCTTGGGATTTCACCCTAGACTTGGCCTTACGACACTCAATGCATTTCATAAGCATGATCTCTACATCCCTAAGCATGTGTGGCTAGTAGAAATGAGTGTGGAGCATATCATAAGTCTTGTCCCTTTCAAAATACCACATAAGTCCTCCCTTGTGAGGTTCCTCAACAAGCAAGATCCTTAAGGAACACCTAGGAATACACACCTTGTCCACTTTAAACAAGAATTTATCAAACAAGTAAAACTTGTCCATTGGACCCTTGTCTCTGCAGTGTGTATAGATGGTCCCAAATTCTATGTTTTACTCATATAGTTCTTTGATGTAGGCAAAGCCTAACACCCTAGAGTCAAGTGTAGTGAGCAAGACATGTCTCCTAGACAAGGCATCTGAAACAATGTTGCTTCTCCCTTTCTTATACTTGATAATATAAGGGAAAGTCTCAATGAATTCCATCCACCTACCATGCCTTCCATCTAATTTGTCTTGGCTTATAAAGTTCTTAAGTGACTTATGATCAGTATACAAGACAAACTCAGAGGGCCATAGATAGTGTTGCCAAGTCTTAAGGACTCTAAACAAAGCATAGAGATCCTTATCATAAGTAGAGTAGTTGAGAGTATCACCTTTGAGTTTTCACTAATAAAGCTATGGGTTTGCCCTCTTGCATAAGCACACCTCTAATGCCAAGGCAGAAGCATCACACTCCGCTTCAAATGGCTTGGAGAAGTCTGGCAATACCAAGAGTGGTGCCTTAGTTAGCTTGTCCTTGAGTTTATGAAAGGCTTGTTCTTGTCTTGGACCCCATGTGAAGGGTGTGTTTTTCTTTGTGAGCTCAGTGAGTGGTGAGGCTATGGTCCTAAAGTACCTCATAAAGCTTCTATAAAAATTGGCTAGTCCTTGGAAACTCCTCACTTGTGGACACTAGTTGGTGTTAGCCATTCTTGGATAGCCTAGATCTTGTCCTTGTCGACTTCTAAACCTCTTGATCTTACTACAAAGCCAATAAAAGTGACATGATCAGAGTAGAAGTCACACTTCTTAAGGTTAGTAAAAGAGATTCAATTTTTGAGTTTGGATAACAGTTCCCTAAGGTGATCTTCATGGTCTTGCAAGGACTTAGAGTAGATGAGGATGTCATCAAAGTACACCACCACAAACTTGTTAATGGATTCTCTGAGAACATGGTTCATGAGTCTCATGAAGGTAAATGGTGTATTGGTGAGGCCAAATTGCATGACAAGCCATTCATAGAGGCAAAACTTAGTCTTGAAGACAGACTTCCACTCATCTCCCTCTCTCATCCTGATTTGATGGTAATAACTCTTAAGGTCAATCTTGGAGAAGCAAGTGGCTCCATGAAGCTCCTCTAACATGTCATCAAGCCTAGTTATGGGGTTCCTATACTTGATGGTGATGTTGTTGATGGCCCTACAACCCATATACATTCTCCATGTACCCTCCTTCTTAGGAACTAGGAAAACTGGAACTGCACAAGTGACATGCTTTGCGTAACATAACCTTTCTTCAATAGCTCTTGCACTTGATCCTTTATCTCTTGACTCTCTTTGAGGTTCATCTTGTAGACTGGCCTATTAGGTAGTGTGGTCCATGGGATGAAGTCGATTTGATGTTCTATGCTTCTGAATGGTGGTAGCCCTTGAGGTAGATCTTCAGGGAACACTTCCTTGAAGGATTCTAGTACTTGTTGTATAGAAGGAGGGATTCCTTCAAAGCTTCATTATGAGGCTAAAGTGTGAGTCTTGGTCATGAACATGAGCCTTGTGTCCCTAGGTAGGCATTGATCATGGATCTCTTCCTTTGAAGATAGCAATGCAATCTGTCCCTTTTCTTGTCCTTGAACCTTGTTACTCACCTTGTCACTAGTCTTAACCTTCTCCTTGTTCCTCTTTTGCTCTGCATCCTCGGCACTCTGTAAGGGGGTCATAGGCTTGAGAGTAATATGCTTACCATTGAACAAGAAAGTATACTTGTTAGTAAAACCATCATGGTTCACTTTGTTATCATATTGCCAAGGTCTTCCTAAGAGTATATGACAAGCTTGCATAGGTAATATGTCCGATAAGATGGTGTCTACATAATGACATATTTTGAGGGTCACCTTACATTGTCTATGGACCTTAAGCTCTCCACAATCATTCATCCAGTGTAACTTATAAGGCCTAGAGTGTAAAACTAAGTTAAGTTGTAGCTTAGTCACTAATTCAGTGCTAGCAATGTTACAACAACTACCTCCATCTATGATCAATTCACACACCTTATCATTGACTAAACACCTAGTATGGAACAAGTTCTCTCTTTGGTTATCTTCTACTAGCTCCGATTGTGCACTTAAAGACATTTTGCATATCAAACTTTCACCTTGCTCATATTCTAGCTCATCTTCATCAATTAACTCATTGTCATGCTCATATATGTGATTAAGGTCATGGTTTTCATTTTGATCACTCTCTGAATCATATTGTCCTAGGGATTTAACTATCATAGATCTCTTATTAGGACAATCTCTCACATAATGGCCTTTCTCATTTACACTTAAAGCATTCAATGTTACTAGTCTTAAGGTTCATAGAAGTAGTAGCATTAGGAGGGTCAGAAGTACTTCCCTTGTTGCCAAATGTGGTGCCATGGGACTTAGTGGACTGGTTTGATGTACCCTTGTAAGGCTCTCTATGAGAACTAACATCCTTGGCTTGATTAGGTGTAGAAGTTCCAACCTTCCCTTTCCAAGCATTGTTGAAGCTACTGGCCTTTGTACCTTAGAAAGATCTAGCCTAGAGCTTTCTTTCAACGTTGATGGAATTGTGGAGAAGCTCGGTGCTATTAGTGTAGGGATACATGCCAACTTCCATAGAGATGGAAGAGTTGAGGACTCTAAGATACCTAGCATTGGTTGCTTCATCATCTTCTCTCACATTTTCTTTGATCATGGCCACGTGAAGAGCATTGAAGGCCTCTTCTGCAATCATGGATCCTTGTCTAAGGCTTTCAAGTATTTGCCTAAGGTCTCTGGAGTAGTGTGCAGGTATGAACCTTTCTCTTATCAAAGCCTTCATCTCTTTCCAAGTGTGCACTGGTGGTTCATAATGGGCTCTTCTTTTTCTAACTAGGTTGTCCCACCACATCATTGCAAACCCTTGAAATTATAGGAAAGCTAACTGAACCTTCCTTAGTTCAGGGAAGTTGTGGGAAGTCTAGACTTGTTCCATCTTCTTCTCCCAATCCATGTATAGGTCTGGATCACACTTGCCTTCAAATGTAGATAGCTTGACCTTCACCTTGCCAAGGTCATCCTCTGGTTCCCTTGGTTTATTTCCTTGGTTTTGTGATCTTCTATTCCATCCTCCTTGTTCCATGAACCTGTCATCCTGCATCTCATCATCATACCTATTCACATAAGGAGAGTTGTGTTCGGAAACTTCCCTTCTAACATGGGTGTTTGGTAGGTTAAGGAATTGTGTTTCTTGGGGCCTAAGGGCTCTTCTAAAGGTTTCTTGACTAGGGTGTGTCCTTGTACGCTTCTTCTTGAGTGGGTAAAGATGCATTTGGTAGGCGGTAGGATCTCCAATGTCAAACTAAGTGCTAAGCTGGGTAGGTGGTGTCCTAGTGGTGGTTACCCTTGTCTCCAAGGTAGCTATCCTACTAGTAAGAGAGGCTACATGGTCATTAAGGGATCTTAGGAGGGTCATCATATCAGGTTGGTTAGTTGGATTTGGTCAGAGTGAATGGGTGGAGGAAGGTCTGTTTGAGAACCATGAAGTGATCCTTGATTAGATTCTAACATGATCAACAAAACAAACAACGCTGAATTGGTTAAGTGTTAGGATAATAACAAGCCCGGGTAGTGATCTTTGGTGGCTCTCTTCTCACCACTCTAGTCAATGTTCTCCCTATACTTTTTCTATCTTGTGAAGAGCAACACACAAGGAATCAGTACACATAAATGATCACACTACACAACTCAGGAGCTAGGTAAGAATGGGTCTTAAAGTCCACTACTTACTCTCGGCTTATAAGAAGTATAAAGTAAGCAAGTGTTTAAGCTTGAAGAAACAAGTTAGGGAGTTACCTCAGACTTGAACCTTGAATGTGGGCTTGGGAAGCTCCAGTTTGAGTCCAAGAGTGTCTAAGATAGGTGAGGTAATGAGAGGGTTTAAGCCTTGGCAACTTGGTTGTCAGCTAAGCCAAAGTGGGGTAGGGTCTTAGGCTAGGTGCGAGAGGCTCATTGAAATCCTCTCTCCTCCTTGTACTTGATGTTCTTAGAGTCACTTGGACACGTATAAAATGTTTCAAAAGAAACGTTACAACAAAAGTCACAAACTATTTTAAGTGCTACCTTTTTATGCTAAGCACTGGTTTTTCCAAATGTTTTTCTTTCCTCTTTTGTTACAACTTTGGGAAATAAATATGGAAAAAAGTAGGTAACATGTTGGTGAAAAGGCACGAATGACTTCTATCATGGCACGAGACGAAATGGCAGAGGGGTCGCGTCAAAGGTGGTTGCAAGCCCAACTATTATCCAGCGGGTAATAGGGCGGATGACAAGCTGTTTTAGATGCTTTCCCACGCGCGCTCCCTTGGTTCTTTCTCCTGATCTCTGGTAGAATTTTGAAGTCAACAACCTTGACTAGGGATGTGACTTGATGGGACTCAATGGGGTTGTGTTTGGTCCGGGGGTTGCTCAAGTTTTTTGTGGCTTCTTGCAAAGGCAAATTTTTGTAATTTTGCCTGGGTAGTGGGTTTGGCTAGGTGTGATCTTGACACCGCTTCTCAAGCTTAATAGTCCTCAAGATCACTTCAAAGAACATGTCTTTGGCTTCTTCCAAGCAAAAGATCTCACCAAATTAGCAAGAGCAACAACAAGAACAACAAACAAAGTTGGGTATGAGACTTTTTATTGGTTCTTGCAACCAATGTAGTTGCAAGGGTTTTGGGGTTGAGATAGGTGAAAGCTTATGAAGTCAGCCTGAGCTCTGATACCACTTGATGTAGGGATGAATCCCTTGTAGCTCGATCTAGACAACACAAGCTCAACAAAGGTGAAACAACAACAAAACTAAGGTAGACTCCAACGGAAACTATCTTAGAAAAACAAGAGAATGAGATAAAAGAAAAGGATAGATTGGTGCTCCGAACCTCTGTTACATAAACATGAGCACTTTGTACTTAACCTTGACAGAACATGAAAGGTAAAGAAAACCCTTTGCCTACAACTTGACACAAGAGGAGATAATGACTTCTAAAGCATCAAGAGGATGTATAGTATGATTAGTGGAAAGAAACTCTTGAAATTACTCTTCATAAAACACCTAGGATGGACATTATTTCAAGCTTGAAGCTTGAGAGTTCACAAGCTTCTTGTGACTACAAACACACAATGTTCTAAATTTGACAAAAGGTTCTAAAACATAGTTTTTAGAGAGCTTTTATACCCCTTTGGAACTGGGGCCCTAGAGCACTCTAAACATACATGAGTTAAGTCTAAAATACCCTAAGAGAAGTCCTTGAGAAAGAGTGAGGTCAAGACACTAAAGAGGAAGACACAAAACATAGACGAGAATGTCTAAGTGCTCACATTTGTTGGATTGTCGGGAAGGTAACTTTGGATGAACATGTAACCTCTTGGGGTTCTTGTTAAGCTTTGGGCTTGTCATCAAAGTTGTTGAGTAGCTCCTCTTCTGAGATATACTAGGAGCTTGGGAATAACGGTGCCCATCTCATGGTTTATTGAGGTGCACAAAGTGGCTTCCTTGGTCATGCTTGCAAGGTCTTCTTCTAGCTTCCTTGCTCTTGCTCTTGTGAGTGCCCCTTGTGTGGTTGGGCTTGTGGATGGTCCTCCATCAACAATAAATTTAAGTGTTGATTGTAATAAATTGTGTTGATGACAATAAAATTTAGAAATTTATTTGATGATGATAATAAATTTAAGTGTTGATGACAATAAATTCTGGAAAATCATTTGTTGATGACAATAAATTTAATTGTTGATGACAATAAATTGTGTTAATGATAATAAAATTTGGGAAACTATTTATTGATGACAATAAATTTAAGTGTTGATGACAATAAATTTAAGTGTTGATGACAATAAAATTTGGAAAATTATTTGTTGATGGCAATAAATATAAGTGTAGATGACAATAAATTGTGTTGATGACAATAAAGTTTGGAAACTCATTTGTTGATGAAAATAAATTGTGGTACATAGGCGATAATTTTAGGGTTTTGATATAAGGGGGTCAAATAATTAGTTTATGAAATTAGGGAGGTAGTTGTTTGTTGGAATAGTGTAAAAGGGTGTAGTTAAAAAAACACCCAAATAAGTATGAAAAGTACATAAAACAAAAGTATATGAGGTGATACTGCAGAGGGTGGGCCATGTGGCCATTTGAGAAGAAGTGGCACAAACGGCAACACATGCATTGGACCGTAGGGAAGGCCAAATAAGTGAGGAACCGGTGGTCGGACTTGCAAAACACCGGCATATCGGAGACGAGCTCGACGCCGGAGACGACAAACAAGGTAGGGGTCTGCGTCCAATCTGAACACGCTCCACATCGGAAGCAAATCATCGAGAATGCATAGCGCCAGACATTCCATTCTGGATATGAATACGGTATTCCAACAAGAAGATGCGATAGGGAGATCGAATTCAGGAAGGGAGCGAGGGTAATATTAGTAGACCATTTAATCTCAAATAGATACATCAAATGATACGGAGTGAAATCGCAGTAAGAGTAAAACATATTCTGATTTAGAAAGAAAATATGTAAAAAATTAGTCTCATACATCAAATTTTGCTGATCGAAAATGCAATCAGGATAAATAAGATAACTAGAGATGTTTAAAGATCAAAGGAGATTTTCGTTAAATTGAGAATAAATACAGTTGCTAATTAAATTATGAGAGGATTTAAATGTTAGAACCTGATTTTGGCCAACTTTTCTGGAGAAGGGACTAATGACTTCCTCTCCGCGAGCTCTTGAATATGGACTATTCATACGCTCAAATCTCAGGTGAATGAGAAAAACCTACTCAAAGTGGGTGCTTGAAAGGGATACGGGTGGTGATTTTTTGATGGGAAATAAGTCCCACATTGAAAATGAAGGGCAAGATTTGTCACTTTATAAGTACCACTTAATTAATGCTTTATTAAAAGATTAAAGCATGGAGATGGGTCTTGGGCTCTTGGGGATGGGCCTTCGGTCCGTAGAAGTCAAGCCCATCACGCGTGTGCATTTCAGCGGTCAAGAGAATCTTGGTCCATTAAGCACGTTCTTATTAAACGGATTGATCTCCTGTTTTATAAAAGGGACGCTCCTCATTCATCAAATATACTTTCTAACTTAATAGCCATATTCAGTTCGCCAGACTTCTGACTTGGATGTGCAACTGGATTTCCACCGCAGTTGTATCATGTGATTTGAAATGCCGGTAACCGTCTCACTAACTGGGCGTTTTCTGAATTAAGGAAATAGATTCGCTCTCGACTCGGCATTCATCGTTATGATTTTCAGGATACCTCTGTTCTTAATTCGTTTTGTATTTATAGATTAATTGCATGCTAAATTACAGTCTTAATTCGGAAAAACTTTTACATTAATTACTGTAAAAGTATGCATTAATCTCTTCGTTTAAGTATGTAGAACAGGTACCAAATCCTACCAATCACAAACAATTTCTCCGAAAAACTGGTTTCAAACAAATCGGAATTTATTTTTACTGATCTGGGGGTTTTTCGGATACTGTTTAACATTATAGAAATATTTCAGTCTCTGGATTTTTTAATCCAGGACTGGTTCAATTTAACTTTAGTATCCAGAACTGGTTTTCAGATATACATTAAAAATATTTAAATAAAGCAAGACCTCATCTGTTCGGATCTTCCTCAAATATTTCGGGAAAAGACCACCTGCTTCAAGATTTTTTTTTTCTTGGTCAATCGGACAGATACTGGAAAACAGGGACTTTGCTTTCTCAGTTTGCACAGGGATTTTTCAAAAAATTGGTTTGATTCTCACGTAAAAACAGGACTCTTCAATTGTCTGGAAAAAAATTGTTCCAGAACTTCGGAATGGAGATTTAAAACAGAGACTTTGTCTTCTCGTTCAGCACAGGAAATGAAATTGGTTTGGATTTCCTCGTAAAAACAGCAACTGATTTTCGATATGTTATATATCTTTTTTTTCTGAAATTAATTTCAGAAATTCTTAACAGAAAATAAAAATATTTCCGGAAAGTGTAAAGAATTTTCGGAAATTATTGAAAATCAGTTTCAGAAATTATCTAATTATTTTCGGAAAACAGAAACTTTCGGAATTATATATTTTCGGATTTTTTTTCTTCGGAGAACAATTTTCCGAAAAAAAATAAACGGAATTTTTATTTTCGAAAATAAAACAATCAGCCTACGGAATATTTTTAATAATATTCAAACTAGTTCCTCGAGAATATTTGGAAATTCGGAATATCTAATATAATTTTCGGAAAAATATAATAAATATTTGAAAATTCAGATTTATTTTATTTTTGAATTTCTGAATTAAATTTTATATTTTGAATTATAGTGTCTTTCAGTTAAAAAGAATTAATTTCTGAATTAATTTCTTGTTCTTACTAGTATGATATTTTCGTGGTATTTTTTGTGAAACATCAACGCAATACTTGGTGGTGTTTCTGATGCAGGAGCATCCCTCAAGCCAACTACCCAAGGAGCCATCACAAGAGTTATGTCAGAGGAGATCCAAGACCTCATTCTACAAGCAACTTTGACTCAAGACTTAGGGCATGATTTGGAACCCATTGCTTCTAAACTTCTAGCATGTAAAAGAAGTGCTCATCCCTAACAAATCCAATGAAGACAGCCAAGCCATTAGAGGACTCCAACATGACTGCATTTGACATTTTTGTGCAACTATCACAACTAGACACTTAGCGGGCTAAGTTGTCTAGGTGTAATGTTTTCACCCTCTTTACTAACTATTTTGTGGAACTTATCTTAGGGTAATTTGGTCCTTATTTCAGGTTTTTTTAGTTGTCAAAAGGCCGGGTTCAACCTAGGTATAAAAGCCTAAAGTTAACCTTCACTAAGGGCTTTTGATTGAATTGATGTTTTGAGTAGAGTAAAAACTCTTCCTAGTTCTCAAGGGCCACCTTTCTTAGTTTGAGCAGAGCTATCAAACTGCTTACTTTGCCTATTTCACCTTGTTTATGTAACTGATTGTGTAAACTTGTTGAATGAGAAACTCTTGGTGCTCATAGTAGTATATCTCCATGTTGTGTTAAGTTATAGCTTGTTTAGTTCTTTCTCTTCTTGTATTGTGTTGAGGTTAAGTCCAAGGTGCCTTACATAGATAGAGAAGTTCTCTTCAAGAACCTATCCATTTCTTCTTTCAAAACACTTTCTTTCTTCTTGTTCTTGCTTGTTTTCAAGTTTGAACAACACTTAGAACACTTGTTCTTAGTGTGTGTTGGTTGAATACTCTAGGTCCGAGCTTGTGGGAGATAATCCTACATCAAGTGGTATCAGAACTTAGCTGAGTTTTCAACCATCTCTCACCCTTAAAAACACAAAAACAAATTGCTTTGCAACACTTGCAAAGTCACACCAAAAAATAGCCCCAAAAACACTAGCCAAGCCTTGTTGTTGCATGCCTTTTTGTTGGTCTAAGTCTAATGGATCTTTTGAGTGTTTCCAGGAACTAAAACCAAAGTTGGAAGTGTTTGAAGAGGCCTAAGGAATCACCAAGCAAAGTTGAGGAAGTGTCTAAGAGAGAACCAAAGCCAAAACCTAACCGGGTGCTTGAATTCACGCACAAAAGTGGTCAAGAACACAACTTTGAAGCTTCACACCTCAAACCAAACACAACCAAATGAATAACACTTATGAGCCCCATGAAGAACAACATTTGATTTGTTGAGGGCAACAAAAACCAGGCCAAATGCACGAGTAGATTGTCCAAACACTAAAGCCAAAAATCTTTCCCAAAGCGGTAAAGTGTCGCTTTCTACTTTTCACAAGTGTTGACCTAGCCTATACACAAGACTTTGCAGTCACATTGTGTCGTGCCTTTTGGGATGTGACCTGAGCCTTCCACATAGAAAGTCCCCCACTACAAGGATAAAGAAATCTCACATCCATTCCAGCTCATTAACCTATTGAAACAAATGCCCAAAGTTGTTTGCAACACACATTTTGTACCCCGGGTAACGTGCTTGCTTGCCTATCTTTAACCAAGTCTTGTAACTTTTGTTGTGTACTCCAAGTGCAACATTTGCAATGTGACCAAGTGTCCTAAAGCACATAAAGAAGAAGGAGAGAGGGGATTGCCATGAGCCCCTCACACCTAGCCTAACCCCACCCCTATGCCTTGTACTCGGCTACACTTAGCCTAGTTCAAACACATATCCTAGCCTAATTCTCAAGGACACTTACAAGGCAAAGCAAGGGCATTTCAAGGGCTTCTTTATGCACCATAACTAAGGTAAAACGTTCTTAAGTCCCTTTGAGCTAAACACTTTCCTACATCATCTTCTTACAAGTGCACTTGCTTGTCTATGCTAGCTATAACTCTTTGTTGATTAAGCATCTCAGTGTACCAAGCTAAAAAGTGTTACTAGCATCACATTGCATTGATAAGGTGATCAAATATCCAAGGTTTGAGAGACATTTAAGAGTGTAGAGTGAATCAAACACAAGCAAACACAAACTTATTAGACTAACATTAATGTTGTTCATTGTTTGTTGTCTTTGATCATGTCTAGCTCACATCATGACTCCCACCAAGATGAGGTGAATCCCATGATTAATTCAGCCAATGGTATCACTAATCAACCTGATTTAGTGAACATTCTTAGTGACTTGAAAAAGGGCATCAATGACATCTCTAGTAGACTAGCCACCCTTGAATCCAAACAAGACAAGCCTAGAACACCACCTATAGTTCTAGGACACGAATTGAAGTTGGAGGGACTTCACACCCACACATTCAACTACCATTGCCAAGCCAAAATGTGAGGCATGGATCCATATCACATCACCTAAGGCCGGATCCCATAAGAGTATCCACTAGACCCATTGTCTCACCATTGCTTAGACCCCCACCAATGAACTATCCAAGGGAGTTTTCTAACCCTAACTCTCCTGATTTGAATAGGTATAGTGATGATAATGTTGATGAGTTTCAGGAGGATAGGTACATGAGGCAATGAGGAAGAGGAAGGAGACCAAGGTTCCAAGAACAAGGGCAAGAACCTAGACAAAGAGAGGAAGATGGCCTAGGCAAGGTGAAGTTCAAAATCCCAAGCTTTGGAGGGAAGTGTGATCCAACCTCATACATGAGATGGGAGAGGAAGATGGAGCAAATTTGGGCATGCCACAACTTCCAAGAGATGAAGAAGTTGCAACTAGCCACCTTAGGGCTCCAAGATTTTGCAAAGAAGTGATGGCACAACCTAGTCCAAGAGAGGTGGATCAAGTGTCAACCTTCCATCACTACATGGAAGGAGATGAAGGATGTAATGAGTGCAAGGTTTATACCTCACCATTATGCAAGAGAAATGAGGCAAAGTTTGGAGAATTTGAAGCAAGGAAGGATGAGTGTGGAGGAAGTGTACAATGCCATGCACATGGCCATGATCAAGGCCAATGTGAGTGAAGATGATGAGGCTACCATTGCTAGGTACCTAAGGGTATTGAATCCATCCCTTTCCATGGAAGTGAACATGTATCCCTACATCACAAGTAGAGAACTTCTTCACAATGCCATCAAGGTGGAGAGAAAGCTCAAGGCAAGAGCATTCCAAGGGAGTAAGCCAAACAACTCCAACAACAATACATGGGAAGGAAAGGTAGGAAGAGCTAACCAAAACAAGCCCAAGGAAGTCATAGCTCCAAGAGAGCCATACAAGGACCATTCCTACCAGTTTCCTAAGCTCCAAGTTTCATCCTTTAGCAACCAAGGTAGTACTTCTAAACCCTCTCATACTTCTCACTCTATGAACACTCGGACTAGTAACATAGAATGCCTTAAGTGTCAAGGTAAGGGTCACTATGATAAAGATTGTAATAACAAGGGACACATGATAATCAATGCATTAGGACAACTTGATTCTGAACTTATTCATGAAATTAACAATGACCTTAACCATATTGATGAGCATGAGAATGAACTAGTTCATAATGAAGAGCTAGAGAATGGACAAGGTGCAAGCCTTAGTAGCAAGAAATCCCTTAAGGTCCAAACTAAACTTGTGGAAGATAACCTAGGAGAAGACTTGTATCCTACTAAGTGTCTGGTTAAGGATAAGGTGTGTGACTTAACCATAGATGGAGATAGTTGTTGCAACATAGCTAACAATGGACTAGTCGAAAAACTACAACTAGTCTCGGTTTTGCACCCTAGGCCTTATGAGCTTCATTGGATGAATGATTGTGTAGAGTTTAAAGCACATGGGAAATGTAAGTTAACACTTAAATTTGACCATTACATAAACACAATATCATTAGACATTCTATCTATGCAAGAAACTCACTTTCTCTTAGAGAAACCTTGGCAAGATGGTAACAAAGTGATGCATGATGGTTATGCTAACCTATACCCTTTATTGTTCAATAATGAGAAAATTACTCTCAAGCCTATTACTCCATTTCAGATTCTTAGGGCTGCAGAACATAAAAGGATCAAGGCAAAGGAGAAGTCCATTGGCGAGGACAAGAAGTCAAGGCACAAAGCAAAGAACCGAGAGGACAAGTTGCATTTGCCTATACTAGCCTCCAAGGTGACAAGACACATGCAATATTGGCTCATACATGACTGCCCTAAAGATACAAGACTTGTGTGTATGACCAAGAAGTACACTCAAGCCTCAGATGACAGATTTAGAGGCTTCCACCCACAAATGCACCAAGAAGAGTTCCAAGATGAAGCATGGGAGGAAGCTAGCCAAGAAGAGCCATTGCCCATTATGGGAGGGGATGGCCTGGCTTAAGGACTCTCTCAAGATTGAGGGAATGATGCATGAGCATCCCTCAAGACAACTACCCAAGGATCCATCACAAGAGCTATGTCAAAGGAGATCCAAGACCTCATTCTACAAGCAACTTTGACTCATGACTTTGGGAATGATTTGGAACCCATTGCTTCTAAACTTCTGGCATGTGAAAGAAGTGCTCATCCCCAACAAATCCAATGAAGACAGCCAAGCCATTGGAGGACTCCAACATGACTGCATTTGGCGTTTTTGTGCAACTATCACAACTAGACACTTAGCCGGCTATGTAGTCTAGGTGTAACGTTTTCACCCTCTTCCCTAACTATTTTGTGGAACTTATCTTGGGGTAATTTGGTCCTTATTTCAGGTATTTTTAGGCGTCAAAAGGCCGGGTTCAACCTAGGTATAAAAGCCTAAATTTAACCTTCACTCAGGGCTTTTGATTGAATTGATGTTTTGAGTAGAGTAAAAACTCCTCCTAGTTCTCAAGGGCCACCTTTCTTAGTTTGAGCAGAGCTATCAAACTGCTTACTTTGCCTATTTCACCTTGTTTATGTAATTGATTGTGTAAACTTGTTGAATGAGAAACCCTTGGTGCTCATGGTAGTATATGTCCATGTTGTGTTAAGTTATAGCTTGTTTAGTTCTTTCTCTTCTTGTATTGTGTTGAGGTTAAGTCCAAGGTTCCTTACATAGATAGAGAAGTTCTCTTCAAGAACCTATCCATTTCTTTTTTCAAAACTCTTTCTTTCTTCTTGTTCTTGCTTGTTTTCAAGTTTGAACAACACTTAGAACACTTGTTCTTAGTGTGTGTTGGTTGAATACTCTAGGTCCGAGCTTGTGGGAGATAATCCTATATCAGTTTCTTCTAGTACCATGTCCGCAGTGACGGATGCAAATGTAGATGTGTTGGTTGAGTCGACACCCCCGAATCTAGGGAGTGGCCGTCCTCCGGTAAACACCCAATCAAACCTGACCACACAACATGTTGGTCTGTCGATGTTGGCCTCACTTCCAGTGACGGCTGGGGCAGGTCCGACCTTACTGGGTCAGAATCAGACTACCATTCCTATGGACTTGTCTGAGATCCAATCACCCTGTATCAGGGTCCCTGACACCCAGATTCAAGACCGACAATTTATTGCAGGCACCCATGCCAAATGCTCAACAAGCGGGCGTTCTGCCTGACAAGTTTAATGGCACATGGTTCAAAACATGGTTTGAGAAGATGTTGTTCTTCCTGAAAATCATGTGCATGGAAATGTTTCTGAAAGAAACTCATCTTGTGGTGTTAGATCCCAGTGATGCGTATGGTATGAGCATCCAACTGGTTTGGGACAGAGGGGATTGCCTATGCCAAGGCTACATTAGGGCCCGACTAGTTGACTCGTTATACAATGTGTACAGTAAAGTTAGGTCCACCAAAGAGTTATGGGAAGGCCTACAGAGGAAGTATAGGCACGAGAATGTTGTCCAGAAGAAATACATGGTCAAAAAGTTCTTGAACTACAAGATGGTAGACTCAAGTCCGCTCATGGAGTAGGTTGAAGAGCTTAAGTTGCTTCTCCATGAGGTTCTAGCCGAGGGGATGAAGATATGTGAGAAATTTCAGGTGGATTGCATCATCGAGAAGCTACCTCTGAGTTGGGAAGCTTTCAGGGCTAGTCTTACGCACAAGAAGAAGGACAAGAAAGTCGAGGACCTGATTGTCAGGTTGCGGGTCCAGTCGACCAATGTCCAGACTGCTAAGGCTACATCTGGATCGGGACCTTCTCATCAAAAGGTGAACTTGGCTGAACATAACAAGAAGCGCAAGTTTCAACTCCAGGGCAGCAACAAACCTTTGCTTCCCTGGTGGCTTGCCGTCGCCATGGACTTGTTGATGCACCGAGTTCTTGTTCCACCCCGTTCACTTGGACCAATGGGACGGTCTGGAGCAATCTCGACTGGGTGTTAGTTAACCCGACCTGGTTGAGTTCGTCTTTTGACTGTCATTCTGATTTCCCGGGCGAATGGCACCTTTCGGACCACAAGCCGGGGGTTGTTTTGTTGTGCAGGTCCAAGGAGAGCAGCAGGTTCTACTTCAAGTTCTTTAATATGTGGACCAAGCATCCTAGGTTCAAGGAGATCGCGAAGGAGGATGGATTTCCGATGTCCGGGGCTCCTACCAGTATAGGCTCGCCAGGCTCCTTCGCGGTCTGAAGACGCCTCTCAAGGTCCTCAATAGGCAGGAGTTTAGCCACATCTTGTCGCGGGTCACTGTGTCCAATCTTGGTCTCAAAAGCGCCCTCGAGGAATTTCGGCTCCACCCGGACTCTTTGGAGGCTCGAAGAAAGATGGAGGAGGCTAGGAGACTTGCGAGGAGACTTGGCGAGGCGGAGGGGAGTTTTCTTTCTCAGCTTGCTAACTCTAATCATATTATTAAGAGCGATAAATGCACTAAGTATTTCCATGTTTTGATGAAGGTGAACGGGAAGCGGAATCACGTCGCCTCTCTCACCAAGCAGGATGGGATACGGACTACTTCTGAGGCGAAGGTCGTGGAGGAGTTCATCGGTTACTATAAGGGGTTGTTCGGCTCAGAGGTCGACATCTCCCTCCCGGTCCCTGGCGAGCTAGCGCACGGTCCCCGTTTCAATAACGAGTACTCCGATATTCTGACGTCCCATGTCTCCATTAGCGAGATCAAGAGCAACCCTCTGGTCCATGGGTGATGATAAGTCCCCTGGACCGGACGGGTTCTTGGTGAAGTTCTTCAAGATCACGTGGCACATCACCGATGCGGAGGTGTGCACGAAGGTCAAGGAGTTTTTCGCGAATGTGAGGCTTCTCCGGCAGTCCAACCACACCATCATTTGCGTCATCCCAAAGACTGATTCTCTTTCCCGTGTCGAGCAATTCAGGCCCATTTCTTGTTACAATGTTATTTTTAAATTGATCACCAAGATCATGACGCTTTGCCTAGCGAAGTGTCTTGGTCACCTCATTGATAAGGCCCAAAGCACCTTTGTGAAGGGCCGGCTCCTCTCGGACATTGTTTCCTTGTCCAAGAGCTTCTTAGTAAGTATGAGGTGCGCGGGGACACGAAGAGATGCTTCCTCAACGTGGACCTTGCCAAGGCTTATGACTCGATCTCGTGGGACATCACCCTGTTTGCCCTTACTCACCTAGGGGCGCCTTTGAAGTTCATTGATTGGGTCATGGAGTGCGTGAACACTGCTACATATTGTATCAAGATTAATAAGGGTCTCCACGGTTACTTTCTAGGGAAGAGGGGCCTCCATCAGGGGGATCCCCTCTCCCCACTTCTGTTTGTGATGTACATGGAGATTCTCTCCAGGCTCATCAAGAAAGCGACTGCTGGAGATTCCTTCCAGTACCACCATCATTACCTCTTAGGCTCACACACCTTATTTTTGTAGATGATGTGGTTCTTGTCTATCGTGGTGATGCAGGGTCGGTCAGGGTCCTGCTAGATTGCCACGCTGGCTTCAAGGATATGTCCGACCTCATAGTCAACGTGGAGAATTCCTCTATTTACCTTGCTTCGGTGTCCGAGGAGGAGTGCACTGCTATCACTGCTGAGTACGGGTTCAAGAAGGGTGTCTTCCCTTTCCGCTACCTGGGAATCCCCATAGGTCCCTCCGGGCTCAAGGCGATTCATTACAAACCCCTGCTGGATAGGATCAGTGGCTACGCCTCGGTATGGGCTAAAAGACTATCTCGTTTGCAGGTCGGCGGGAGCTCATTGCTTTGGTTCTCCAGGGGAACGCGGGCTTCTGGATGTCTATGTTACCTCTTCTTTTTGGGGTCAGGGATAGCTTAGTTGCCATTTATAGAGGGTTCTTTTGGAAGCGCCATCGGGTTAGATGGTACCATCTTTGTGTCCCTAGGAGGGAGGGGGGCTTGGTTCTTTTGGACTTTGAGACTTGGAACAAGTGCTTCATGCTGAAGCACTTGTGGCATATTATTGACAGACGTGATAGTTTATGGGTTTGATGGGTTCACCACCATTATCTTACCGTGGTGGATCCCGTCGAATGGGTTGCTCACTGTCGTGACTCTCCCCTGATAAAGGATATGGTCGATGCTCGCGAAATGGTTTGTAGCCTGGGGGAGGGTGGTGCGGAGAGTCTCTCGGAAATCCTCGCTGAGTGGTGTGTGGAGGACAAGTTTAATATGTCCAGAGCCTACAATTCTCTCCGTCCTCGAAGACCCATGGTAAAGTGGGCTAAGGTTGTTTAGACGGCGGACTCTACGCCTAAGCACTCTTTTACCCTCTGGCTTGCTTTGCTCGGGAAGCTTTCTACCTACGATAGGTTGTCCTTCCTCAGATTCGACCCTATGTGCCGTCTGTGTGGGTCTGCCTTCGAGACTCATGATCACCTATTTTTTGAGTGCTCCTTCTCCTCTACCGTCTGGAGAGCTATGTGTGACAAGTTCCGGCTCTCTTGTACGTTGACTTATCTCCAGAGATCCCTCTGTTGGGTGCGCCGCAACGCCCTTGCGGACGTTTGCTCTTCCAGGGCCCAGGTGTATGCCCTCGCTGCCTCCGTCTACCTCATCTGGCATGCCAGAAATGCTGTGATCTTCGACGACAACCCCATGCTTGCTGAGTTTGTCATCCGCCTTATTGTAATTCATGTGTACTGACTGCTCCATGATAGATTCCCGTTCTCGTCGGTTAGGTCACTCTAAGGGGTGCAGGGGTACTCTTTCATCTGTGTTGGGTTTTGTCCCCTTTGGGGTTTTACCACATGGAGGTTTTGATGAGGCCCCGGGTGTTCTTCCCTGCTCGCATAGCTGCATACCTGCCTTGATTACTCAATATTACTTCGCTCTCTACTGGTCTATGGCATAGTATGGAAGGCTTGCATGTCTGTCCATGTATGCCCCTCTTTTATCTGCGACTCTCTTGTATGATCACTTCCTTGTTTTGCTTCCTCTTTTGAGAGCATATTATTAATCGAAATAACTTTAAACCAAAAAAAAAGAAATTTGTTGGCAAGTGTCACAACTGTGGGAAGATGGAGCACAAGACTGACGTGTGTCGGAGAAAGAAGAGAAGTCTCAAGCTAACAAAGTGAAAGACGATCTATGTTGTGTGGTGTCTGAAACCAACATGGTTGGAGGCAACCTAAGGGAGAGACACTATGACTCAGGGGCTACCGGATACATATGCTCAGATAGGGGGATGTTTCAGACCTACCAAGTGAGCACCAACCAGAAGGTGTACATGGGCAACTCGTCGACATCAGATGTTGCAGGCACCAACAAAGTGATCCTGAGGCCGACTTCAGCAAAGGACTTAACTCTCAACAATATGCTGCATGTGCAAGACATTAGGAGGAATTTACTTTCAGGCATTCTACTTAGTAGGCATGGGTTCGAAGTTAATTTTAAGTCTGATAAACTTGTATTGTCTAAGAATGTGGTGTATTTGGGGAAGGGTTATATTAAAGATGAACTGATCAAGATTAATGTGATTGCAGTTCCTTCCAAAACTGATGTAACCGCTTCTACTTCAATGAATAAGAATGAATCTATTACTTATGCATTGAGTCTTCTAATATTTGGCATGAACAATGGGACATGTGAATTATAAATCCATTAGTAGATTAATAAACATGAACATGATTCCAAAATGCAAAATAAGTAAAGACAAATGTGAAGTATGCGTATAAGCAAAATTCACTAAGTCACCCAACCTCTAGGCTTAATTGACACAGACTTGTGTGCTTTAAAATATGTACAAACCAGAGGCGATAAGAAATACTTTATTACCTTCATTGATGATTGTACGAGATATTATTATGTATACCTACTATGTAGCAAAGATGAAGCCTTAGACAAATTTAAGGAATACAAGTTGGAAGTTGAGAACCAACTTAGTAAAAGATCAAAATGATCAGAAGTGATAGGGAGGCGAGTACAGTGAACCATTCAATGTGTTCTGTAGAGAACACAGAATAGTCCATCAAACTACCGCTACCTATTCACCACACTCTAAAGGGGTTGCGGAACAAAAGAACCGAACTCTGAAAGAAATGATGAACGCTAATCTGGGTTAACCCAGAACATGTGGGGGAAGCCCTACTAACTTCCAACTACATTCTCAAAAAAATTCGACATAATGTCACTGGTAAGACACCTTATGAGCTATGTGAAAGGCACTGTACCATCATACAAATACCTCAAAGTGTGGGGGTGCCTGACAAAGTGGTTGTACGACTTCCCAAAAAAGTTCACAATAGGACCTAAAACCGTTGACTGTATTTTCATAGGATATGCACACAACAATAGTTCTTATCAATTTCTAGTATGTAAATCAGATATACTAGGTATTGATGTAAATACAGTAATGGAATCAAGGAACTCTTCTTTCTTTGAAAACGTGTTCACATGTAAAGATAGACATAATCTGAAACAAACATGCGAGGAGGGAGAAGCTAGCACTTATGTCCTCGTAACAGAAGAGGTAGAACATGATGAACCTCGACGAGCAAAAAGATCCCGCAAAGAAAAGACATTTGGTGATGAATTTATAATAGCCTTTCTTTCAGAAACTGAGCCTAAAACATTCAAATAAGCCATTACTCATCCCGATGCTCATTCGTTGAAGGAAGCAGTGAAAAACGAGATTGACTCCATTATGCAGAATCATACATGGGAGCTTGTAGCTCTACCACAAGAGAGTAATGCACTTGGGTGCAAATGGATTTTCAAGACGAAATTGAAAACCGATGGCACAATAGAAAATTACAAGGCTATGCTTGTAGTCCAAGGATTTAGATAGAAAGAAGGTCTAGACTTCTTTGACACTTATTCTCTAGTTACGAGAATAACTTTTATTAGAATGCTGATAATTATTGCAGCAGTAAGAAACCTAGAAATACATCAAAATGGATGTGAAAACGACATTTCAAAATGAAGATTTAGAAGAAGAAATCTACATGAATCGGCCTAAGGGTTTTGTTTCTCCTGGACAGGAACACAAAGTGTGCAAACTTGTAAAGTCACTATATGGTCTTAAGAAAGCACATAAAGAGTGGCATGAGAAATTTGATCATGTTATGATGACAAACAGATTCAGCATTAATGAAAGTGATAAATGCATTTACGTCAAAAACACACCTACATGATATATCCTATTGTGTTTGTATGTAGATGACATGCTCATTATGGGGAGCAACACTGCCTTGATAAAAAACCTAAGCAGATGTTTTGTGGAAATTTTGACATGAAAGACATGAGACTAGCTGACGTGATTCTAGGAATCAAGATCATCATAAATTCCAAAGGAATTGCCTTGACTCAGTGTTATTATGCTGAAAAGATGCTTGCAAGGTTCAAGAACCGTTCTAGTGGGATAGCTAAAAGTCCTGTTGACTTTCATCTTCATCTGATAAAAAAATCAGGGGATGCAGTGTCACAACTAGAGTATGCACGTGATTAGCAGTCTAATGCACTTGACCAACTGCACATGACCAGACTTAGCACATGTTGTAAATATACTAAGTCGTTATACTAGTAACCCTGGACACAACTACTGGAAAGGTATAACTCGAGTGATGAACTACTTAAATTACACTAAGAGTTATAGTCTGCACTATGGAAAATACCAAGCAGTTCTAGAAGGATACAGTGATGTAAACTGGATATCAGATTCTAAGAACTCCAAATACACAAGTGGATAAGTTTTCAAACATGGTGGTGCAACTATTTCATGGAAATCTTCTAAACAAACGTTATTGGCCAGATCCACGATGGAGTCTGAGTTAATAGCTTTAGATAGAGCAATAGAAGAAGCCGAATATGTTAAGAACATCCTGGAAGATATTCCTATGTGGACCAAACCAGTACCAGCAATACGTGTACACTTTGACATCCAATCAGCTATTGCCCGGCTCTGAACCACCTGTATAATGGTAAGTCTCGTCAATTCGACGATGAAATAAAACCATTAGACAACTACTCTCAAATGGTATAATTACGATCGATTATATCAAGTTGGCTGACAACACAACAGATCCATTTACTAAAGGTTTGTCAAGAGAGCAAGTTGTGAAATCATCTACATGAATGGGTTTGAAGCCTATGGAATAAGAGGATGCTTGATGGATACCCTACCTACATGACCGGAGATCCCAAGAAGTAGGTTGAAGGGGAAAACTAAATCAAGTTTGACTCGAAATAAGAGCACTGGGAGACAGTAAGTCCCAGTTCCTATGATGATTACTAGTGCTGATTGCGCCAGTATTAGGTTAAGCTTTGGTTTTTAATGATTCCATAACCTTAGTAAAGGTGCGGTATGAAAGATATCCTTGATGGTCAATCACCTTGTGAGTGTGAAATGAGGTCGTTTCTAGGAGAATGAATAAAGGCTACATTCTCCATGTTCACTCATGATAAACCAGGCAAAGTTCATGACCAAAATGAACACAATAGAGAACCTAGTTCTATGAGAGGATGAAACAGTGTGATAATTGTTGTCTAGGCTTACATCAAAGGAAGGGTGGTTCAAAGATATTGAGTCTACTACCTGGCCGAGTAAGTCTGATAGTTGATCACAATGGGTGGTTCAAGGCTGAAAAATGCTACCAAGCCCAGATGTTTTTATTCTTTGTTATACTCTTAATTTTTTTTCTGATGAGTCCTCATATGTAATAGAGTCTTTTTTATTCATGTGGGGGATTGTTGGAACCTGATTTCTGGGAAACTTCCGGCCAACAATATGGCTAGCTCCAGTGGTCGGAATCGCTGGGAGAAGGGACTAATGGCTCCTCTGCACGAGCTCTTGAATATGGACTATACATACGCTCAAATCGGGTTCCGGGTGAATGAGAAAAACCTGCTCAAAGTGGGTGCTTGGAAGGGATCATGGTGGTTTCTTTTTGATGGGAAATAAGTCCTACATCAAAAGTGAAGGGCAAGATTTGACACTTTATAAGTACCACTCCACTAATGCTATATTAAAAGATTAAAGCATGAAGATGGGCCTTGGACTCTTGGGAATGGGTCTTCGGCCCGAAGAAGTCAAGCCCATCTTTTTTCCACACGTGCGCGTTTCAGCGGTTAAGAGAATTTTGGCCCCGTTAAACATGTTCTTATCCACTTCCTATTAAACAGATTGATCTCCTGTTTTATAAAAGGGACGCTCCTTATTCATCAAATACACGTTCTAACGTAATAGCTATCTACCTCATTTTTCTCTCTACGAAAACTCTGAGTGCATACACAATATTCAGTTCGCCAGACTTCTGGCTTGGGTGTGCAACCGGATTGACACCGTAGTTGTATCCTGGGCGTTGAAAAGCCGGTAACCGTCTCACTAACGTGTCGTTTTCCAAATTAAGGAAAGAGATTCGCTCTCGACTCTGCATTCATCGTTCTGATTTTTGGTATACCTCTGTTCTTAATTCACTTTGTATTCATAGATTAATTGCATGCTAAATTACAGTCCTACAAACACAGAGAATTTTCCAATTACAATTAATAAGATGAATCATAGCGAAATCAATTTGGTCAGTATTCATGAAAGGATTAATCTCGTTAATCCATAGAAATGGAAGCAATCCACCATAAAGAGAGTGCTATAAGGGGAGTAGAACATCGATTCGAGATGTAGAAGGGTTCCCTAGAGAGCCAATTCAGAAAGTATCAGCAAAGGGGAAATCAAATAGAGAGGGGAAGCATATATACCTACAGAAATCAGTAAACCAGGAAGAAGGAGAGTTCAAGAGGAGATAGAAAAAGGAAACTGTGCAGAACCCTGTACACCCAGTTGTACACCACCGGCTCGTAGCCACTCCCAGCGACACACCACAGACGGTAGTCTGGAATCAAACCCTAAGAGAAGAGAGAGAGGATCATCTTCTTAGCCTTTCTTCTTTCCAAATCTCCTGCTCTTGATTTTAATCTTGATTTCATTTTTATTTGTTTCTTACTCCTAACTTATATATACAGATTTTTTTTATAAATCTATATATTTTTAAAATTTTCATTTTCTCCTAACTTATATATAAAGATTTGTTATAAATTTAATTTAGTGGCAAGATTTTTAGTAATGATAAGGGAAAAAGTAAATCACAAATTTAATTAATGAGATAAAAATTAAAAGAGAGTAAAAAAGGTTAGATGAGAATTAAAAAAAATCATCTTCACCCAAAATTATAATAGGTCAATGTTTTATCTTATGTGATGAGGTTGATTTATATTTCGTGTAGGTCTAATCCTAATTTATTTAATACAGTGTTAAATAGGTCTAATTCTAATCCTTGAAAACTTCTATATATATTATACAGAAACATCTATTTATATTTTATTGTACAATGAAATTGAAAATTTAATAGAATGCAAGTTTATGGGTAACTACAGGATTAGCACAAGATCAAAGTTATTACCTGAGTAGCTGAATCAAGCTCTCCATTTTACAGGTATTTATACATTGAATTATCCATCTGAAGGGGAGTTCGTTAAGTTATATAATGTCAAATTAAATACGAGAGGAAGTCTGTAGAAAACACGTGTTTGATCAGCTATTGTTCAAGTGATTTGATGAAGGAGAACTCGAAAGCGTACCAGAAATCAACGATGATCCATTCGCTAGCCATGATCTACCTCCAACTTCTCCTCCCAGTCTTCAAGTGCAACCTTCTATCCCTTCTACAGGTATGGAAAGTGACGATGATGATGGTGGAATATGTGCTTCTCAGCCCTTGGCCACAGAAGCTTGCATTCCCAGTGAAGAAGCAACTCCAGAGGACAACACTCAGAATGAAGATCATGGAAGTGGACCATCCATTGAAGTTCTAGCTCCCCCTTCACCTCTTTCTCCAGGTCAGGTAACTCCCTCTGTTACTTCTGCTCCTCCTTCTAGCTCTCAAGCGGGACCTAGCAATGGTGAAGCACAACCTGGAAGTCCTCAAGCGGGACCTAGTGGCCTTTCTGGTGGTAGTGAAAGCTTGTCCAAGACCACAACGATGAAGCTACCAAACAATACAGAGGTCACCGTGCGCGATTATCAACAGATGAACTCACATCCAGTTTCTGCAATTATATCTCAGTATGAAAAAGGTACCCAGACTCGCTCTAACGTTCGTAATCTGCTTTCTTGTAGTGCTTTTGTTTCTTTACAGGAACCCAAGTCTATACAAGTTGCGCTTCAAGATCCAGATTGGATAATAGCCATGCAAGAAGAGTTAGAGGAGCTCAAGCGCAACCAAGTTTGGCGTCTAGTACCCCGGCCAGGTGATAGAAGCATCTCAGGGAAATGGTTGAACTTATGTCTAAGATGGTGACGATGGTACAGGAGAAATTTGATTCTGAAAGAGGTGGTAGTGTGTAAGATGTAGTGATGGTTGCGCTTTTTAGCGCATTTGCTGATTTCTGTTTTCTCTTTCTACTTTGCTTTATGCTTTTTGTGAATTAGTCTGTTATGGTTCCGCTCCAACTTTTGTGGCAGTTCTTATAAGCTTAATGAAGTATGCTTCTGACTTTTATATCTCTGAGAGCTTTACTAACTTGATTTTTCTTTGCTTAAGTTGCTCAGTGTCCTCTATCTAGCTTTGTTTGACTTCTTAGCTAGCAAGCGCACTCTACTATCTTTCTTACTGTATGACTATGGTTTGAATTTTTCAATGATGTCAAAAGGGGGAAGAACACAGGTACATCCTTCTTTGATTAAGGGGGAAGTATGAGATCGTGCTTGAATTCAGGGGGAATTTGAAAACTGGTATGGTTAAGTACTTGGTAAGATACTTTGATCTGATTCCGAATCTGAATACTTGATTAAATTGATATTATTGTCTCCATTTTAGTCACTTAAGAAAGTATTCATGAGCTTACCTGTTTACAGTTTGTCATCATCAAAAAGGGGGAAATTGTTAGTTGAGATTTAATCGTCTTGTTAAAGCTTAATCTATTTCTTTTTGTTTTGATGATAACAAACTAATATGTTTAATCTCTTAGTGTTTTTAAGCCTTCCAGGTTATTGCTATATCTGTAAGGATGCGCTTAAGTCACTTAGAGATACGCTTGACTGGTCTCAGTCGCGCTTAACACCAAGCGGGGAAAGTAAGTTTCGCAAACGGTGTTTAATAAATCCATTCAAGACCAAGAAGTGAGAGTGATCGAGCTTCGAGGGCGTAGAAGACGCGCTTGAATGAAGAAGAAGAAGTTTGACCACGAGGTTCCACCATAGCTTAGGGTGTGCCAGAGCGCAGAAGAACAACGCCAACACGCTAAGAAGGCTGGTAAGCGGGAGAGTGCAAGTTGCGTGCGCAAGAAGGTGCGAGAAGAACTTATTCACTCTTTGGGACGCGACTCCAGGGATCACCAGCGTGGATGAAGGTTGTTAGAGCTTAAAGCACACGGATTGCTGATGTGGCATGGATCAACAAGTGAAGAACAAAACCAAATCACTCCAGGTCGTTGATTAATTCTGGTGAAGTGATCAAGGCACACGGATTGATGAGGTGGCATTGTGCTTAGTCTTTGTTTGTTACACGAATTAAGTTAGAGGTTTAGCTTAAGGTTTGTGTATAAATAGAGGACTGTTGCATTCACTCTAGGCATTACAAACAGAGAGGATACAGAGAAGCTAGAGAGAGCTTAAGTGATATACTGGTTTGTAATCAGAGAGAGTGTTGAGAGTGCCTTCATTTGTTCTTTAGAGCTGAACTCAAGTATTGTAAAGAGAGAGTTTACGAGTGAGCTTCAAAGTGTTGAAGCGAGAGATTGTAATCCTTTTCTAATCAATACAGTGTAGTGGTGAGTTTTATCTCGAGTCAGCTAGTGACTTAGGGTTCTCACCGTTTGGAAATTCTTGTATGTGTGCAAATATAAGTGCGCTTTAATAACTTAAAGTGCACTCAATTGTCTGTCTGACCTCTTCCGCACTTAAGGACTTTAGTAATCTCATTACTAATAGTTCTACATAGGTCAAGCGCATCGCAAGTCTTCAAAAAGCGCAATTGAATACTTGTTAAGCGCATCTAAGGCTTAATGAACCTTAGTGACAATGAACAATAGCTGATCAAACATATTAGTTTTTTATCATCAAAACAAAGAGAAATAGATTAAGCTTTAACAAGACGATTAAAGCTCAACTAACAAAATCATTTAGTTCTATAATGTCAGAATAAATGCAAGTGGAAGTTGAATGATTGTAATGACGGAATGAATGATATCATGTGTGAATGATGACATTAATAGTCATTTGTAGTGTCATTTAGTATTTCTCACTAATGTCAAAATTATGATATTTTTATTATTTATTTTTTCTATATTTTTTAAAATTTTCATTTTTTATTTCATTTCTTTCTCATAACATATATATAACGATTTTTTAAAAAACTTTATTTTTAAAAAATTCATTTCTTAGTTCATTTTTATTCGCTTGTTTCTCCTAATTATATATAAAGATTTTTTTTATAAATTTCATTTAATGATAGTTTTATTAATGATGAGGGAAAATGTAAATAAATTTTTTAAATAATAAGATAAAAACTAAAAGAGAGTAAAGGTTAGATGATGATTAAAAAAATCATCTTCACTCAAAATTCTAATATAGATAGATTTCAAATACTACATCTTAATAAAGCATAAAAAGTAAATGAATGAATTTAGTTCATTGATTTTTTGGGGAGGATTAAGACAAACATTTAGTATTTTAGGGAAGGATTAAGGAAAAAATTTAGTGTTTTGTACACACCCTAATCATTCTATAAGACTAGTCATTTCCGCCCGTGCTTCGCACGGGCCGATCACCATTGTTTTTCCTCATTTTGTGTTCAATTATGTGTTTTTAAATCAACAATTTTTATTGATCACTTCTAACGTCCCTTATATTTCGATGTTCAGCTTATGTAATCTTTAGTTGCTATGTATAGTTTTTTGTTTTATTTTTTGTTGGTTTCACTTATTTATTATTGTTTTATTCTTCCATTACAAAATTCGTTATAGTTGCGCGTGTGCTGTAACGAAACTAAAGCATTTACTTTTTTCGTTTTGTATTGGAGTCTTCCATTACAAAATCCTTTGTCGATGAGACTGTGCTATAAAAGAAGATAAATCATGTAGTACTATCTAGTGATAGGTTGCCGAAAATAAATCATGTAATACTATATAGTGATTAGTAGCCTGGACTTTTTTCTTCTTTTCTTTTCCTTATTTTCATGTTATTCTTGTGTTTCTTTCCTTGCATTGCCATTCCTTTATCTTGTTTGTTTTCCTTTTTTTCTTTGTCGTCTCCGCTACTTAATGTTTGTGTTGTGTATCCTCTTGTGCATTTTATTTTAAATTTTTGAAGATGTTATTTTTGTTGTTTTTCTTTTCATAAACAAAGAACTATGCCATGCTTGTATTCATTTAGACCTAAATGCTGAGCATACCTTTCCTTCATGTTGTCCTTTTATAACACTCTCCACCTTGAAACTCTCAAAATTTCCATAATTGTAATATGAATGTGAATTTATCACAAATACGTGTATTGTCCATATTAATTTCAAGTACTCTTTTAGTATATCATCCTCTTCGTCCTCCTCATGTACAAATGATGTATTATGGTAATATATTGATGCAGAATAGCTTTGTTAGATCTTTATCTAAACACCTAATTGCTACCAAAATTCAAAGAAATAGAGATCAAAACAATCTGCCAAAAAACAAACTAAAGGGGGGGGGGGAGAGAAATTAGGGTTTAGATACAAATTTGAGAAAGGGATAGGAGAATGGACAAATCGAGAGTAACAAGTGAATAACCCTTTATGTAGATGAGCAAGAACCAAACATAATGAATAATCGACCCTACCATGGTTGCCTTGATGAAGGAGGTGGAAATCCAACACCAAGAAGGAAGAGCTCGGCTGGGAGAAGCACCAAATCTAGGATGAATTGACACAAACAACCACAACTGAGCAAGCACACATCAATTTCTATCAAACACTCACAATCACACATGAATTGTAGGGAGAGAGAAGTTGAGACATGTTTGATAGAAAACCAACTTCTGCATTCAACAAATATGAAATTTCAAAACAAGGGAAAAGGCTTTTATACTGTCTTAGGATCCGTCCCACCCATGTCTTAAAATACACACTCTGAAGACTTAAATCAACTAAAACATGCCTAAAATAGCATAATCACATGGCTGATTCTAGAACAATTAAGTTTTAAAACACACTTAAACAATGTTAAAATGTTCAAGAAAACTTCAATTACAACTTCAAAGCAAGCTCTACAAGATGATGCCTTCTAGGTGTCTTCTCCAAGGTCCTTAACACATAGGAGAGTCATTAGCGGAAGGCTAATTAGGCTATCCTTTATATAGACTTCTTTTAGAGAGTAGAAAGTGATCATACTCTTTAGGTTCTGTGTAGTCTTCTTAGCCTTGGCTCGAGTCATAGGACCATCATAGGAAGGAACTAGTGGTGGTGTAAGAGGTTCCAAGGATGGTCTTCAATATCCTCCCCATATTGAAGAGGATTCGACCGTGAATCAGAATGAGCATCAGTTCATTCCTAGAATAAGCTGAGATCACCTACGTTTAACGTGGTACTAACTCCATAGTCTCTGAGAGGCTCAAGAATATATGCATTGTCTCCCACCCGTTGGATTACTTTGAAGGGTCCGTCACATCTAGGGGCCAACTTCGAGTGGCGTTTGTTAGAGAAACGCTCTTTACGAAGGTGCATCCACACATAGTCTCCCGGTTTGAAGATCACTTGCTTGCGCCCCTTGTTATCCCTAGCTGAGTTCCTAGCTCTAATCTCCTTCAGCCGTTTCCTAGTCCTCTCGTGCATCTCTTAATTTGAGCAACATGTTTTCCTACACTAAAATCCACTCGCTACTTTTGGGGTAACAATGTAAGATCAAACGATGTCCAAAGATTCATCCCATAGACACACTCAAAAGGAGTAAGGTTAGTAGAAGAGTGTATTGTCCTATTTAAGGCAAATTCAACATGAGGGAGGGCATCTTACCAAGCTTTAAGATTCTTCTTCAAAACAGCCCTTAAGATGGTACCTAAAGTTCTATTAGTGACTTTCATTTGACCATCGGTTTGAGGATGACTAGAAGTAGAAAATAATAGTCTAATTCCTAGTTTTACCCAAATGGTTTTCCAAAAGTAGCTAAGGAACTTCACATCCCTATCACTTAAAATAGACTTGGGAATGCCATGTAACCGAACTATTTCCCGAAAGAATAATTCAGCTACATTAGAAGCATCATCGGTCTTATGGAAAGCAATAAAATGCGCCATCTTAGAGAATTGATCCACAACTAAAAAGATTGAATCTCTTCTCCTCTTAGTCCTAGGTAAGCCAACTGTGAAATCCATGCTAATGTCTTCCCACGGGGCACTTGGAATAGGCAATGGCGTGTAAAGTCCATGTGGCTTTAACCTAGACCTAGCTTTGAGACACTCTAAGCATCTCTTCAACATATGCTCAACATCTCGCATCATATGTGGCCAGTAGAAGTGTGTACTAAACATATGATAGGTCTTATCTCGATCAAAGTGTCCCATGAGACCTCCCTTGTGTGATTCCTTAACAAGCAAGAGCCTTAAAGAACACTTAGGGATAAACACTTTACCGGCCCTAATAAAGAATCCATCATGCTCATAAAAGTTATCTTATATTCTCTTAAGAGTGAATTGAATAGTACCAAAATCAGAATCCTCATGATATAACTCCTTAATATAGGCAAAACTTAGTATCTTAGAGTCCAATTGAGTCAACAATACATGCTTCCTAGAAAGTGCATCAACTACTACATTATCTTTACCCTTCTTGTACATAATCATATAAGAAAAAATTTCTATAAACTCCATCCACATACCATGCCTTCTATCCATTTTGTCTTGATTTTTAAGATGTTTAAGTGACTCATGATCAGTTTTCAAGATGACTTCCTTAGGTCATAAGTACTGTTGCCATGTTTTAAGAACTCTAAACAAAGGATACAATTCCTTATCATATGTAGAGTAATTTAAGCAAGATCCCTTCAAATTTTTAGAAAAGAAAGCTAGATGTTTACCTTCTTTCATCAACACACCTCCTATCCATATGCCCGAGGCATCACACTCTACCACAAAATGCTTGTTGAAGTCGGGTAGGACCAGCAAGGGGGCGTGCGTGAGACATCTCTTCAATTCAGCAAAGACATGTTCTTGGGCTTCCCCCCACATGAATGGACTACTATTCTTGGTCATGGCGGTGAGAGGCACTGCAATGGAGCTAAAATCCTTGACAAAGCGTCTATAGAAGCTAGCTAGGGCATGGAAGCTTCTCACTTGCCAAATGGTTGTAGGAGTAGGCCAATCTTGTATGGCTTGGATCTTCTTCTCATCTACTTGAAGACCTTGTGAGCTGACTTTAAAACCAATAAAGTTCACACTAGAAGAGCAAAATTCACACTTGTTAAGGTTAGCAAATAGGTGACTTTCTCTAAGGGTAAGAAGTACTTCCCTAAGGTGTTGCCCATACTCCTCCAATGAGTTGTTGTACACCATGATGTCATCGAAGTATACGATGACAAAATTACCTATATAATGTCGTAAGACATGGTTCATGAGGCGTATGAAAGTTCTAGGGGTGTTGGTCAAACCGAAGGGCATGACTAGCCACTCATAGAGGCCGAAATTTGTCTTGAAGGTTGTTTTCCATTCATTTCCCTCCTTCATCCTAATATGATGACATCCACTCTTCAAATCAACTTTGGAGAAGATGGTGGCACCATGAAGCTCATCAAGAATGTCATCTAGGCGTGGTACGGGGTGGTGGTATTTGATGGTGATGTTATTCACCTCCCTACAATCAACACACATGCGCCATGTCCCATCTTTCTTGGACACTAAGAGTACCGGCACAGCGCAAGGAGATATACTCTCACGTACATATCCCTTGTCAAGTAAGGCTCGTACTTGATCTTCAGTCTCCTTAGCCTCGGTAGGGTTTACTCGGTACGCTAGTTGGTTTAGGTAGCCTAGCTCCCGGGATGAGGTCTATTTGATGCTCAAAGCCTCTAAATGGAGGGTGGCCAGGGGTTAGCTCATCGGGGAACACGTCCTTGAACTCACTAAGGATAGGCTCGGGTAGGGTGTCCTCCGTTTCCTCACTAGCTAGGACCAGTTGCTTACATATGCTCATGAGGGTGACATCTAAGAGAAGGTAGTCACTAAGGAGCTCTCTTTTGGTAGCTAGGAGGGTCGTGGGAGGGGGTAATAGGCTGGATTGGACCAAGTGAGGGTTAGGTTGGCTTGAGCTAGGTTTAGGTTGGTCTCTCGGTGGCCTCTTTGCAACCTCTTTCTCCACTTCTTTAGCTCGTTCCAACTCCTTATTTCTTCTCTTTTCACTTGCCTCAAAAACCTACAAAGATGTCATATGACAAAGGGTGACAAGTCTACCGTTATGCATAAATGAGTGCTTATTAGTAAAATCATCATGAGCTACTTTCAAATCATGTTGCCATGGTCTACCTAATAGAATGTGACAAGCTTGAATAGGTGCGATATCACATAGAATAGTATCTTCATAATTCCCTAAAGTGATTGGTTCCTTTACTTGCTTGTTCACTTCCAGTTCCCCACACTCATTCATCCAATGAAGCCTATATGGCCTAGGATGGTAGAATTGGCATAGTTCTAACTTACAGACAAGCAGTTCTTGCAATGTTACAACAACTCCCACCATCTATGATCACATCACACACCTAGTTCTTAACCAAGAATCTAGTATGAAATAAGTTCTCTCTTTGGTTATCATCACATAAAACAGATTGAGCATGCAAGGTGCGTTTGCAAATCAAAGAATGACCCTCCATGTAAACTACCTCATTTTCATCTCCTAATTCATCATCATGCTCCCTAATTTCATATTCTAAGGGTTGCTCATCATCATGATCAGATTCCGAGTCATATTGCCCTAGTTGATTAACTGTCATCACTCTCTTGTTAAGACAATCTTTCATGTAGTGACCCTTACCCTTACATTTAAAACATTCAATAGAGATAGATTTAGTATTAGAAGAAGAGGGATTAGAGACATTCCCTTTTGAGCCATGATATGGTACGTCGGTTGATCTAGGAGGGTAGGACGAGCTAGCTAGCTCCTTCCTTGATCCTCCCTGCTCTTGTGAAGGGTTCCTCAACGGTTCAAGACCATAGGAATGGGCTGGACGCATGGTTATTAAAATCTAGATCCGGATCTTAAAATCTTACGATTTTACGATCCAACATTGATCTTTGATCCGGATATATCATTAGAATCTATTCATGTTAAAATCTTACTTTGGATCTTACTGGATCTCATAATATCAGTAGGATCTTATGATTTTACTATCCATGTACGATCCTAATGTTGAACTATGATGAGACACTAACGCCTATTTGGAAGCCCAATTATTTCACGTTTTATCTTTTGCATGATTAAAATCACTCTATATGTACATCTCTCATACAGTCTTAGATAAAAAATCATAGAAATTTTACTCATGTGTGCGCAAGAGATAAAACAACCCTAAATGTGATTGTCTATAACATTAAGTCCCATCTATAAATTTCCTGAATCCAAAATTCTAAATATAGTTTAGTGTACATGAATTGATATTCGAAGAATATTTATCGCTTTGAAGTAATGCTTGTAGATTTAATTTTTAGACTTCAAATTTTAGTAGAACTTTTGTAGTACAAATGTTTATATATGAATATAAAATAGTCTTTTATTAATCTTTAAAATCTTACGATTCTACGATCCAATTTTACGATCCGATCCTAAGGGTTACTTGTGATCCGATCATAAAATCCCGATTCTAATAACCTTAGCTGGACGTGCATTGTTACGCCAAGCATTGGAAGATGAGCTAGGTTTGCTACCTTTCTTATTTTGGAGCTTGAACTTCGTCTTCACTTTAATGGATAAGTGTAGGAGCTGCGTGACACTGTTATAAGGGTAGAAACCAACCTCATTAGACAAATATGGGTTATAGGATTCGGACATACCTTGCCATTGTTGACTCTTCATCTTCAACAATGCTTGCTTTTGATATATAGCCATTTGCATGGCATTAAACATCGCATCATCACTCATGGAACCTTGTTTTAGGTTTCCAAGCTTTTTTCGAAGGTCTCGGGCGTGGTGTGTGTTGAGCAAAAATGTAAAAAAATTCACTAAACACATTTTAATTATTTTTATTGTAGTTCAACCATTCCTCTTTACCCTTTTGATTAAAAGTTATACAAATACCGAGGTTTGAGTGTTTTTATTATTTAGGTTGTGCTCAGATTTTTAACGAGTTGCCTACGTATCTCTTTAAAGAGAATCAAGCCTTACTTAGTTCATAGTGTTTTAATTTTACACACATCACCGTCTTAATCTAAACCCACTTTATAGGAAAGGTAGTTTAAATCTAGACCGAAAATCATTTGTACGCCCGAATAAAATCAAACCCACCTTCTAAGAAAGGTTGTCTAATTTATCCAATTATTTTTGTTGAATTAGATTTTTTTGTTCATTTATATTTGTTTGATTTTTGCGATTGAACTCGATGCATTTCACATTTTTATCAAGCTTCCTACGTACCTTCGTAAGAGAGATCAAATCACTAGTAGTTCTAAAAATGAACGATTCAAATTTTAGATTTTTAAATTTGAGTTCATTGAATTCGATACCCGTTTATGAATTTGGGTTTTAAGACGAATTTTATATTTGTCTGTCTCAATATGGCTTCAGGTTAAAGTGATTTTTTATTTTTTTTAAATATTCCTTTTTATAGAATATTTATTTTTAGTTTTGGAAAGTAGCTCTTTAAGGGACCGTTTAAAATTTGAATTTTAAATTTTGATATGACTGAGTTCGATACCCGTTTATAAATTTGGGTTTAACACGAATTTTCTACGTATCCATTTCATACGGAATCAAGTCTACGTAGTTCTTTTAAACGATTTTTTAAAAAATGAGCTAGCATTTATGTAGAATTTATCTCGTTAAGGAATTTATCTTAGGATTTGTTAGTTGAGGGAGGTTCTCGTGCGTACAACCCATTTCGTGCTTACGTGCGTACGGTGAACCCCTCTATGTAATTTAATGAACCTCCATGTCTTATGTTTTGAACCACATATTTACTATGAACCTTAATTTCTGAAATTTTAGGCGGTTCAAAAAATAAGACACGGAGGTTCATTAAATTTCAGGTTCATAGTAAAATATGTGGTTCAAAACATAAGACATGAAGGTTCATTAAATTACACAGATGGGTTCACCGTACGCACGTACGCACGAAATGAGCTGTACGCATATGATCCTGTCCCTTTGTTAGTTATCTATATATAAAATCCAATTTCTTTATACGTATAGACCCACTTTCAATCTGACGTATCTGTTCATTAATTTCTGAAAGGTTTCTTTCATGGTCAAGGTATGATTTTTTTTGTTACCAATTCTCCATATGATTGTTACGAAGAAATTTATCGGTAGAGGTGAAAGCATATGCTTTCAATTCTATTATGAATTTAAGGTGGCGGTGAAAGTATAAACTTTCAAACCGACCACCAAACAAATAATGGGGGTGAAAGTATATACTCTCAAACCCCGCAAAATAATGCTTATTTAATTTTTGATGTTTTTAGATTTAAGCCATGACTATTAAAAAATGAAGGAGAAAGTATATACTTTCAATCCTATCACAAGCAAATAACGAACCCTACACCAAATGCTTAACTGATTTTGATCTTGCTAAAATAAACACAAGAAAATGGTTAGTCAAGCAGAAAATTTTTTTAATTAATTTTATCCAACCTTGAGTTCATCTTGACTGAAATTTGATCAATATGGAGATGAAAGTAACAACCCACTTAATTATTGGGATGTACTATTGATCTCAGTTTGGGGTTTGAGAAGAGAATAATAAAATTTGTGTTGTGATATAGCATTTACCTTTTCTTTTTGGAGTCTTCTACATTCAACCTTTTGGGTTTGTGTTTTTTGTATTGTATGGATTAATTCTGATTTTTCTGCAGAGCGTTGCTTCTTTTATTTTCGACTATTCTGTTCTATGCTTTCTTTCTTTTTTCTTAAGTGCATAGAAAAGGGAGTTTTTTATTCTGATATTTTTCTTCTTCTAATAACTGTCACGTTTAGTCTCACATCAACTGCTACCTTGCAGTTCTTTTCCTGCCACGTTCTGCCTTTTTTCTATTTAATTTATTTTGTCTTCTTTTCCTTCCACGTTCTGCCACTTGCACCTCTTCAATTTATTTTTTTTGCTTTATTTACTTTTCTTCTTTGTTTATAAACCGTAGGCCTAGTAGCCTTTTTAGCTTGTGGATTTGTTTTCATTTCATTTCTCTTTTTTTTAGTTGCTTCTTGCAAAATGTTAACCACTTTTTCCAATTTCAATTTTGTTTAAATTTATTTATTTTTATTTGTAGACAGTGTATGGAGTTGGTTTCCCCTTTCATGAAACAATTAATTTTGTTTAAAAAGGAGTAAGTAGAAGTTGTATTACAAACTCCCCTTAACCACTTTGTATTTTATGCATTTCTTTAAATTGCAATTTCCCTTTTTTTATGTAGGCTCATAAGTTTCAATATTTTTTTCTTTTGCTATTATTATTTTATCTAATATGAAAGATTAATTTAGGAGCCCATTTTTTTATATACGTAAGTAGAAATTCTAATATTATCTACTTTTGATGTTCATAAAATATTTTGGACTTCGATTCATCAAGTATTTTTCGATACATGAAATGTCAAAATTGAATGAAATTTACTTTCGAACAGATGCCTCTTAACTTTATACGTGTGATAATTTGAACATGTTCAAAGTTCGCATTTTGTAATTTAACCAATTTATGTAATATTGTTCTGTTTGAGGAATTGACCATAAATGTTTATGGCAAGATTGGGGAACAAAGAGCACTTGATGAAATTGGCAACTAGGTTGATCATGGTCCTGTTTATGAGAGGTTTCCGTCTATGAGCCACTTGGAGATCAAAACTTCTGATAATGAACCGATTCGTTAACAAGAACTGAGGAAATTGCTAAAAGCATTCTGAAATTTTCTATCTATAATGTTGAGGGACGTATTCTTCCCTCCAAGGGATATGGGCCTACTTTCAAGATATCTCTTCTTGAGAAAGTTGGTCTAACTTACTGTCATTCTGATGTGGATGAAAAGCTTTATCCTACTATTAAGAGGCTTCTAGATACTCGCTGAAATTGGGGCAGTGAGTTTACTTTTCGTGGTATGTCGACTTTTACAGCCTTCCTCATGGAATGGACGAGGGATATTTAGCTGTTATGAGCAACCTCTAAAAGTAGCTGGTATTTATGGACTTGTTGCTATTTCACAATTTCCATATAACTTCAACAAGGAGGTGTGGAAGGCTTTTTATGAGCAGTGGGGTCCGTTGACAAACACGCTCCATCATGGCAATGGTGAACTGGGAATATCACTCAACGACATGAAAAAGATTTGTAGTCTTCCCATCCCAGGTGAGCCTTATGAGGAGTATCTACCACTTAACGAGTAGCTTTTCAATCAGTACTCTATATATCCTTCTACTGTATTATAGCTCTTACAGATCCATACTCGACTTTATCAATGTGGCCCTTCCAATGGGGAGAAAGATGTATCTTGGTTTAAATGGATTTGTCATTTTTTTAGAGGAAAACAAAGATTTGAATCTTATGGACAGAAATATCCTTCATCTCGTAAGAAGATCTTTTCCCCATTCCTAAGAAGAAGAAAGAAAAACTCTCAACTTTTCCTTTGAGAATATCGGTAGAGGGGGAATTAGCCGCTTTCTTAGCTTTGCTACTCAGCAGGTTTGTTCTCCCATATGGCTCAAATTCTATTAGGCCAGAGACATTTGTAATGGCTTCATTCATGGCCCAAGGAAAGAGAATTTCACTTGCCCCTACTGTCTTAGCCATATTTATCATAAATTAGGGAAAGTAGCTACGCACAATGGAAATCCTGGTAGTGCGAAGCCCAACTTTGGCATTCATTTTGTGATTGGCTGGTTAGTGGAGTACTTCCCTTGCTTATATCCACATCGCCCTGATGAATTTTGAGGCAAGTTCCCATCTTTAGCACGTTATGCCGGAGTGAATGGAAATTGCATCTCTTTGTATCAAGCCAGATTGATATTTAGAGGCATAAAACATGTTCCCTACATAGCTGTCAGTTATGCAGTAGGTATTGGTGGCACGGATTTTCTTGATACAGACAAACTATCTGATTCATGTTTTGAACACTTAATGAGTATTCGCTCTGTGGTGCTTCCTGTTTGTCTTGAAGCCACTTTATATTACAACCATATTACCCAAACCGCTTTGCCCGACAACTTGAATTTGACCAAAGCATCCGTTCCAACAATTTCAGGTTTTCATGGTTCTCGTAGGTCTAACAAATCTTTGGAGGACATCGCTAAAGCATTCTCCCGAATATTTAGGGGAAACACCGGGACTAGGTTTTGCCTTCCACATGACTATCACCTAGGTACCGCCAGCTATGCTTATTGTGGGTGGTGGGATAGAGTCACCACGCCTTATATAGCTTAATCATGTCATGTAGTCAAGACTATTTTAACCGGAGATAAGTGTATCAAAAGGGAGCCAGTTTTTGTTATAATAGACTTGAGAAATGTTACAATTCGTATTGTAGGAGATGTTATAGTCTCTGAACATGATAATCCTTTTGGTGGTTCTCCTTCTTCTGCTGAATCTTCACCTCTATTTTGTCAAGACACTTCAACAAGAGGTGATAACGATCCTAAGAAGAGAGATGTTACACAAATCGAGGAATCGGTTAGCGAGGATACTAATCCCAAGAAGAAGAGGTACAACCGTCCTGAGGCGTCTGATAGTCCACCATCAGAGGGTTTTCATGATATCCTTCTTCCGGACAATTCAGTTGATATAGGCAACGTTGCTCCCCTTGAAGAAGAGGTTGATTACACATCTTCTCCGGGTAGTGCTAGAGTTGTAAGTCAATTTGATCCCACATTTCTCGGTATAGATCAAGTGACTACAAGCACTATTCTGCCACATGATGTCCCTATGACTTTAGCGGATTTGCTTTCTCATTTGAAAGATGATTGGGTTCGACATAGTATTACCAATGACATCAAATCCATCGCAAAGATTGTAACGGGCTTACAATCTTTCCCAAAGTTTCTTGCAGAGAGATCCCAAGTCTTACTATACCTTGAGACTCTACAAGTTATTTCCTCTGTGAGCACCATTAACCTTGATTGGTTTATTTCTCGAGTCGGCTCTCTATTTAATCATGTAGAGGCTTCTGTGCAACTTGAGAATATTGTGGATCTGCGACTTATTGAAGATTTATCTATTCATCTTACTGAAAATTCTCTTGTGCTCTCCTCAAAACAAGCTCAACTACTCCCGATATCTCAAAGATCTCTTGAGTTGGAAGAGAAAGAGAAAGAGATTCTGGAATTGAAGGAAAAGGTTCTCGAGATGGATGTCAAACTCAAAGCCGACAAGAATTTGTTAGCTATAGAAAGTGCTCAACTTCAAAAATCCAGTCTCAAAAGCGAGCAACAAGCGAAACAACTTCAAGACAAACTTGACCAAGCAGGGCATGAGAAGATGGATGAGCTTAGTTTGAAGAAGCACCTCATTCAACTTTAGTAGTTGAACTAGTTAATTTTACCTCTATATAGTTAGATTGCTTTCGATGTAATTTCCCTCTCTTTCTGTTGGTACTTTATAGTTTGCACTCTTGTTTAACCGGCTTTTGATGTTACTTTATTTATGTATTATCGATGCTCGTTATATTTATCACCCTTTTTTTATATCTCTAAAGAGGAGAACATGTGCTCATTATCTCCTTCTTCGTTTGTATGTGTCATCAGAAAAAGAAAAAGAAAACTCAAAAACCAGTTTTTAAGAAGGGTAGTTTGAATATGTTAGACTATTTTTCATATACTCAACTTTTAGCGTAACCTAAATGATGATAGAAGGTTGCAATGAACAATAGTCATACACTTTTATTTTGCCAAATGGTAAATAATTTCATTAAACATCTCATCTCCTTCGAACATTACAAGAACATCTCTATCAAGAGTGCATACGTCTAATCATCGCTCCCCCCCTTCGCCCCCTGTACAAAGTTTATGAATCAATCTAAACTTGCATTTTATAATGACATCCCTCGAGACATTATCTATGCTAACAACTTTATGATTAAAAATGACATGATTACGCAACCCCCAAGTGCCACAAACCACACCCATGAAGGCTAAATGTATTCCTACGTGTATGAATCCCCTGCCACTGTATAACAATGTCAAGGATGTTGCGGACAACCGGACACTCGAACCATAGATGCATGCATGTCTTTGGTGCCAGATTGCATAGCACACAAGTGTTGTTCTGTACCGCACCCCATCGGAACAGGTTGCTCTTTGTTGGCAGTCTATCAAGAGTCGCTAGCTAACAAGTAAACGACAAATTACACGGTTGTATCCCCTTCCATACAACCTCACAACACTCTAGCCGTTCACCAGCCGGTACAATAGCCTTATAAAGAGTGTTCGTGCACAGCTTACCTCCGGCACCTTCCAGCGTTCCATACGCCAGGGCGCCACTTCCAAAACTACGGAGGACAACGTCTTTAACCCCTGATAATCGACTTCCAAGCGTGTGAACTAAGAGAGCTAGCAATGGCCTCCAAGATATTCTTGGTCATCAACAGGTTTTTCCAAGCCCACATCGTCCAGATACTATGTCTATCAAGTGTATTTCGTGCATACACTTTCATTTAGGGAGGTAGAAGTTTTGTTTGTTTTTATGGATGCATCTAGCACTTTGACGGACTAGAATGCCTACGTACCCCATTTCTGAGGGATCAAGTCGCTCGCAGTTCAAGAGAATCAATTTGTCTTTCATATTTGATTCTCTCTTTTTCTTCCTTTTTTAATTGAAGGGACGCTGTTTTTTTTAACCAGTGAGTATGACTGCATCTAGCATTTTGATCGACTAGACTGTCTACATACCCTCTTTGTGAGGGATCAAGTCTTTCGTAGTTCAAGAGCATCAACTTTTTCTTTTCTTCGTGATCCTCTTCTCCTTCCGTTTGTGGAAGAAAATTTTATTGTGAATGTGACTGCATCTAGCGTTTTGATCAACTAGACTGCCTAGGTACCTTCTTTGTGAGGGATCAAGTCTTTTGTAGTTTAAGTGAATCAACTTTTTCTTTTCATCGTGATCCTTTTCTCCTTTGCTCTCTTTATCCTTTTTTATATTCGCATCACCGAAGTGATATAAGCCCACCTTCTAGGAAGGGTTTCCTACATCAATTCGAATATCATTTACGTGAAAGGATCTTTCCCTTTTAAGTGAAGTATTTTTCACAAACTTTCCATTCACACAAGGGTATAGCAACTTGCCTTCAGTGTCGAAGAGTTCATATGCCCCCTTCGGAAACACTTTGGTGACCATGTATGGGCCTTCCCATTTCGACTCGAATTTTCCTTGTGCCTTTCTATTAGTGACAATTGGTCGTCTCACTGTGAGAACCAAGTCACCGACTCCAAATGAACAAAATTTAACCCTCTTATTAAATGCCCCGGCGACTTGAGCCTGATAGACTTTCATTTTTTGTTGAGCTGCTAACCTCATTTCATCTAGGGCTTCCAGTTCGCCTAAACAAATTTTGTCATTCTCCTCAGGGTCTATGAGTTGCGTTGAGATCCTAAGGAAGACAATTGCCCCTAAAGTGGCAAAACGGCTTCTGACCCGAAGACCAAGTTGTAGGGTGTACACCCAGTCGATGTACGAAACGTTGTATGATATTCCCATAGAGCCACGGGTAATCTCTCATACCAATCTCTTTTTGATTGTGACACCATTTTCTTGAGGATTTTGCATAGGACTTTGTTGAATGCTTCTTCTTGACCATTTGAGGATGAGTTATAGCTCGATGAGAAACTATGTTTGAACTCGAACTTTTCTGCTAGCTTCACCATATGATGATTTTTGAATTAAATGGCGTTGTTTGAAATTATTTTTGACAGGACTCCATATCGGTAAATCAAATGAACCCTTATGAAATTGACAACATCTTTTTCTCCTACTCCCTTCAATGGTATGGCCTCTGCCCATTTAGATAAATAATCGGTCGCGACCAAGATGTTTTGATGACTACGTGACGATGGTGGACTTATGGGTCCTACGACATCAGCACCCCATGCATTCAATGATGATGAAAAGGTTGTTGGGTGAAGGAGTTGAGGTGATTGATGGAT
>NW_027368356.1:0-50481 GCF_046119375.1 Phyllobates terribilis | reverse complement strand
ATTTAATATATGGTCCCCAGATAGGGGACGTATCAGATATTAACCCCTTAATAACATCTGACGTACTAATACGCGTCTGTGCCCTGGGACTTAAGAGCCAGACCCGTATTAGTACGTCATCGCGATCGCGCCCGCACACAGGCTGTGCGGGCGCGATCGCCGCCGGGTGTCAGCTGATTGTCACAGCTGACACCCGGTACTATGTGCAGGGAGCGGTCACGCACCGCTCCCAGCACATTAACCCCCGCGATGCTGCGATCGAAGTCGATCGAAGTCGATCGCGGCATTGGGGGGGCAAGGGGAGGTGATCGGCGATACTCACCTCCTCTTCCGGCTTCCAGCGCAGTCTGCAAAGGCTTCCCGGGTGTTGCCATGACGACCCGATGTCGTCATGACAACATCCGGGTCACCAGAGAGCAGGAAGATTGCTTGGACATGCGCAGTGCATCTCCAAGCAATCTTCACACTGTGCATTTCTGACAGCTTGCATGGCATAGGGATGGTGCTCCATTCCTGTGCCATGCAGGCGATCAGAAAAAAAAGTGAAAGTCCCAGAGTGGGACAAAGTAATAAAGTGTATAAACTGTGTGAAAGTGGAAAAAAAAAAAAAAAAAAATGTGCAAAAATATTATAAAAAAATAAAAAAAATAATACACCAAAAATAAAAATATAATGTACCCATCAATAAATATTATTATAAAAAAAATAAAAAAAAAACAATAAAAGTACACATATTTGGTATCGCCGCGTCCGGAACAACCTGACCTATAAAACTGTCCCACTAGTTAACCCCTTCAGTGAACACGGTAAAAAAAAAAAAAAAAAAAACAAGCAAAAAACAATGCTTTATCACCATACCGCCAAACAAAAAGTGGAATAACACGCGATCAAAAAGACGCATATAAATAAAAATAATACCGCTGAAAACGTCATCTCGTCCCGCAAAAAACAAGCCGCCATATAGCTCCATCAGCCGAAAAATAAAAAAGTTATAGCTCTCAGAATAAAGCAATACTAAAAAATATTTTTTTCTATAAAATAGCTTTTATTGTGTATAAGCGCCAAAACATAGAAAAATGATACAAATGTGGTACCGCTGTAAACGTACTGACCCGAAGAGTAAAGCTGCCTCATCAATTTTACCACACGCGGAACAGAATAAAAAAAAAAAAAAAAAAACAATTCCTGAATTGTTGGTTTTTGTTTATTCTGCCTCCCAAAAATCGGAATAGAAAGCGATCAAAAAATGTCACGTGCCTGAAAATGGCACCAATAACAACGTCAAGTCATCCCGCAAAAAACGAGCCGTCACATGACTGTCTGCCAAAATCTGGAAAAATTATAGCTCTCAAAATATGGCGATGCAAAAACTAGATTTTACAAAAAATGCGTCTTTTAGTGTGTGACAGCTGTCAGTCATAAAAACCCCATATGATTCTGGCATTGCTGTAATCACACCGATCCGAAGAATAAAGTCGTCTAATCACTTATACCGCACAAGGAACGGCGTCAAAAATAAACTCTTGAGTTAGGATTGGGCTAGGGTTAGGGCTGGGTTTGGGGCTAGGGTTGTGCTGGGGCTAGGGTTGTGCTGGGGCTAGGGTTTTGCTGGGGCTAGGGTTGTGCTAGGGTTAGGGCTGGGGTTGGGATTTTTTTCAAAAGTAAGAAAAAAAGATGACGATATGGCGACTAGTGTTGAGAGCAAGTGCTCGCTACTTGAGATTGCATCGGGTGCTCTGGTATGCATTTAGTATCGTGGGTATTTGAGTGACATGCTCGAGTCTCTGCCCCATATGCTTCGCGGCCAAAAAACTTTATGGGGATTGCCTGCCATGCACGAGCGATCCCCGCATGTTTTTTTTTGGGTGTCTAATAACCGTGAAACATGCGGAGCAGGGACTCGAGCATGTCACTCGAGCACTTGAGCAAACTCAAGTAGCGAGCACTTGCGCTCAAGAATAATGAAAACTTATTCAATATGATGACCTAATGTAAACAAATAATGTGCCGTACCTCTGGGTTCAAAATGTTCACTATACACCTTAATAAAATCTTTGAGGGGTATAGTTTCCAAAATGGGGACACTTGTGGGGGAGCTCCACTGTTTAGGCACATCACGGGCTCTCCAAACGCGACATGGTGTCCGCTAACAAATTGAATGGAAAATCGGCTCAAATTGTTAGCGGACGCCATGTTGCGTTTGGAGAGCCCCTGTGTGTCCAAACATTGGAGCTCCCCCACAAGTGACCCCATTTTAGAAACTAGACCCCCCAAGGCACCTATCTAGATGCATAGTGAGCACTTAGAACCCCCAGGTGCTTCACAAATTGATTCGTAAAAATGAAAAAGTGAAAATAAAACACTTTTTCATTTTTATGAATCAATTTGTGAAGCACCTGGGGTTCCAAGTGCTCACTATGAATCTAGATGGGTGCCTTGGGGGGTCTAGTTTCCAAAATGGGGTCACTTGTGGGGGAGCTCCAATGTTTGGGCACACAGGGACTCTCTAAATGCAACATGGTATCCGCTAACAAATTGAATGGAAAATCGGCTCAAATTGTTAGCGGACACCACATTGCGTTTGGAGAGCCCCTCTGTGCCCAAACTTTGGAGCTCCCCCACAAGTGACCCCATTTTGGAAACTAGACCCCCCAAGGCACCTTTCTAGATGCATAGTGAGCACTTGGAACCCCCAGGTGCTTCACAAATTGATTCGTAAAAATGAAAAAGTGAAAAAAAAAACACTTTTTCATTTTTATGAATCAATTTGTGAAGCACCTGGGGTTCCAAGTGCTCACTATGCATCTAGATAGGTGCCTTGGGGGGTCTAGTTTCCAAAATGGGGTCACTTGTGGGGGAGCTCCAATGTTTGGGCACACAGGGACTCTCTAAATGCAACATGGTATCCGCTAACAAATTGAATGGAAAATCGGCTCAAATTGTTAGCGGACACCACATTGCGTTTGGAGAGCCCCTCTGTGCCCAAACTTTGGAGCTCCCCCACAAGTGACCCCATTTTGGAAACTAGACCCCCCAAGGCACCTTTCTAGATGCATAGTGAGCACTTGGAACCCCCAGGTGCTTCACAAATTGATTCGTAAAAATGAAAAAGTGAAAAAAAAAACACTTTTTCATTTTTATGAATCAATTTGTGAAGAACCTGGGGTTCCAAGTGCTCACTATGAATCTAGATAGGTGCCTTGGGGGGTCTAGTTTCCAAAATGGGGTCACTTGTGGGGGAGCTCCAATGTTTGGGCACACAGGGACTCTCCAAATGCAACATGATATCCGCTAACAAATTGTCGGCTCAAATTGTTAGCGGATATCATGTTGCATTTGGAGAGTCCCTGTGTGCCCAAACATTGGAGCTCCTCCACAAGTGACCCCATTTTGGAAACTAGACCCCCCAAGGCACCTATCTAGATGCATAGTGAGCACTTGGAACCCCTAGGTGCTTCACAAATTAATTCGTAAAAATTAAAAAGTGTTTTTTTTTTCACTTTTTCATTATTACGAATCAATTTGTGAAGCACCTGGGGGTTCCAAGTGCTCACTATGCATCTAGAAAGGTGCCTTGGGGGGTCTAGTTTCCAAAATGGGGTCACTTGTGGGGGAGCTCCAAAGTTTGGGCACAGAGGGGCTCTCCAAACGCAATGTGGCGTCCGCTAACAATTTGAGCCGATTTTCCATTCAATTTGTTAGCGGATACCATGTTGCATTTAGAGAGTCCCTGTGTGCCCAAACATTGGAGCTCCCCCACAAGTGACCCCATTTTGGAAACTAGACCCCCCAAGGCACCTATCTAGATGCATAGTGAGCACTTGGAACCCCTAGGTGCTTCACAAATTGATTCGTAAAAATGAAAAAGTGTTTTTTTTTTTTCACTTTTTCATTATTACGAATCAATTTGTGAAGCACCTGGGGGTTCCAAGTGCTCACTATGCATCTAGAAAGGTGCCTTGGGGGGTCTAGTTTCCAAAATGGGGTCACTTGTGGGGGAGCTCCAAAGTTTGGGCACAGAGAAGCTCTCCAAACGCAATGTGGTGTCCGCTAACAATTTGAGCCGATTTTCCATTCAATTTGTTAGCGGATACCATGTTGCATTTAGAGAGTCCCTGTGTGCCCAAACATTGGAGCTCTCCCACAAGTGACCCCATTTTGGAAACTAGACCCCCCAAGGCACCTATCTAGATGCATAGTGAGCAGTTGGAACCCCCAGGTGCTTCACAAATTGATTCATAAAAATGAAAAAGTGTTTTTTTTTTCACTTTTTCATTGTTACGAATCAATTTGTGAAGCACCTGGGGGTTCCAAGTGCTCACTATGCATCTAGATAGGTGCCTTGGGGGGTCTAGTTTCCAAAATGGGGTCACTTGTGGGGGAGCTCCAATGTTTGGGCACACAGCAGCTCTCCAAATGCAACATGGTGTCGCTAACAATTTGAGCCAATTTTGCGTTAAATTTGTTAGCGGACACCATGTTGCATTTAGAGAGCCGCTGTGTGCCCAAATATTGGAGCTCCCCCACAAGTGACCCCATTTTGGAAACTAGACCACCCAAGGCACCTATCTAGATGCATAGTGAGCACTTGGAACCCTCAGGTGCTTCACAAATTGATTCATACAAATGAAAAAGTGTTTTTTTTTTCACTTTTTCATTGTTACGAATCAATTTGTGAAGCACCTGGGGGTTCCAAGTGCTCACTATGCATCTAGATAGGTGCCTTGGGGGGTCTAGTTTCCAAAATGGGGTCACTTGTCGGGGAGCTCCAATGTTTGGGCAAACAGGGACTCTCTAAATGCAACATGGTGTCCTCTAACAAATTTAACGGAAAATCGGCTCAAATTGTTAGCGACACCATGTTGCGTTTGGAGAGCCGCTGTGTGCCCAAACATTGGAGCTCCCCCACAAGTGACCCCATTTTGGAAACTAGACCCCCCAAGGCACCTATCTAGATGCATAGTGAGCACTTGGAACCCCTAGGTGCTTCACAAATTGATTCGTAAAAATGAAAAAGTGTTTTTTTTTTTTCACTTTTTCATTATTACGAATCAATTTGTGAAGCACCTGGGGGTTCCAAGTGCTCACTATGCATCTAGAAAGGTGCCTTGGGGGGTCTAGTTTCCAAAATGGGGTCACTTGTGGGGGAGCTCCAAAGTTTGGGCACAGAGAAGCTCTCCAAACGCAATGTGGTGTCCGCTAACAATTTGAGCCGATTTTCCATTCAATTTGTTAGCGGATACCATGTTGCATTTAGAGAGTCCCTGTGTGCCCAAACATTGGAGCTCTCCCACAAGTGACCCCATTTTGGAAACTAGACCCCCCAAGGCACCTATCTAGATGCATAGTGAGCAGTTGGAACCCCCAGGTGCTTCACAAATTGATTCATAAAAATGAAAAAGTGTTTTTTTTTTCACTTTTTCATTGTTACGAATCAATTTGTGAAGCACCTGGGGGTTCCAAGTGCTCACTATGCATCTAGATAGGTGCCTTGGGGGGTCTAGTTTCCAAAATGGGGTCACTTGTGGGGGAGCTCCAATGTTTGGGCACACAGCAGCTCTCCAAATGCAACATGGTGTCGCTAACAATTTGAGCCAATTTTGCGTTAAATTTGTTAGCGGACACCATGTTGCATTTAGAGAGCCGCTGTGTGCCCAAATATTGGAGCTCCCCCACAAGTGACCCCATTTTGGAAACTAGACCACCCAAGGCACCTATCTAGATGCATAGTGAGCACTTGGAACCCTCAGGTGCTTCACAAATTGATTCATACAAATGAAAAAGTGTTTTTTTTTTCACTTTTTCATTGTTACGAATCAATTTGTGAAGCACCTGGGGGTTCCAAGTGCTCACTATGCATCTAGATAGGTGCCTTGGGGGGTCTAGTTTCCAAAATGGGGTCACTTGTCGGGGAGCTCCAATGTTTGGGCACACAGGGACTCTCTAAATGCAACATGGTGTCCTCTAACAAATTTAACGGAAAATCGGCTCAAATTGTTAGCGACACCATGTTGCGTTTGGAGAGCCGCTGTGTGCCCAAACATTGGAGCTCCCCCACAAGTGACCCCATTTTGGAAACTAGACCCCCCAAGGCACCTATCTAGATGCATTGTGAGCACTTGGAACACTCAGGTGCTTCACAAATTGATTCATAAAAATGAAAAAGTGTTTTTTTTTTCACTTTTTCATTGTTACGAATCAATTTGTGAAGCACCTGGGGGTTCCAAGTGCTCACTATGCATCTAGAAAGGTGCCTTGGGGGGTCTAGTTTCCAAAATGGGGTCACTTGTGGGGGAGCTACAAAGTTTGGGCACACATGGGCTCTCCAAACACAACATGGCGTCCGCTAATTATTCAAGCAAATTTTACAATCAAAAAGTCAAATAGCGCTCCTTCCCTTCCGAGCCCTGCCGTGCGCCCAAACAGTATTTTTTCCCCAAATATTGGGTATCTGCGTGCCCAGGGGAAATTGCACAACAAATTTTGGGGTCCATTTTTTCTTGTTACCCCTGTGAAAATAAAAAAAATTGGGTCTAAATTAACATTTTTGTGAAAAAAGTTAAATGTTCATTTTTTTCTTCCACATTCAAAAAATTCCTGTGAAGCACCTGAAGGGTTAATAAAGTTCTTGAATGTGGTTTTGAGCACCTTGAGGGGTGCAGTTTTTAGAATGGTGTCACTTTTGGGTATTTTCTGTCATAAAGACCTCTCAAAGTGACTTCAAATGTGATGTGGTCCCTAAAAAAATGGTTTTGTAAATTTTGTTGGAAAAATGAGAAATCGCTGGTCAACTTTTAACCCTTATAGCTCCCTAACAAAAAAAAATTTTGGTTCCAAAATTGTGCTGATGTAAAGTAGACATGTGGGAAATGTTATTTATTAACTCTTTTGTGTGACATATCGCTCTGATTTCAGGGCTTAAAAATTCAAATTTTGAAAATTGCAAAATTTTCAAAATTTTCGCCAAATTTCCGTTTTTTTCACAAATAAACGCAAGTGATATCGAAGAAATTTTTCCACAATCATGAAGTACAATATGTCACGAAAAAATAATCTCAGAATCAGGGGGATCCGTTGAAGCGTTCGAGAGTAATTACCTCATAAAGTGACAGTGGTCAGAATTGTAAAAATTGGCCCGGTCATTAACGTGCAAACCACCCGCGGGGCTTAAGGGGTTAAACTGATAAGAACAGATTTTTTTTTTTTCCTCAGATTAAGACCCACATTAATTTATGCATCATAGCGCATATTCACATAACGGGTTCTCAAATCATCATTCGGAACAACAAAAACAAAATCCCAAAAAACACAACCCTGCAATTAACTGTTACTTACTGTAAGAAGTCCAATGTGAAAAGTTCCAGAGTGCTTCTGCTGCTGTCTCACCATACTTCTTTTTATCCAATAAATAGGCATAAAACAGTCTAGCAAGAAAAATCTTTCTGCATTCCATGGGGGAAAAAACAATCTTTTTAAAAATCACCAAATTCCGAACGTCCCATAAAACCTCTTTATATATGACAAAAATAATCCAGCTTGCCCGCTTCCTTTGCGAGTACTTAAAATCTTGACCTATTAAAATCCTTTCAAAATCGAAACAATGAAAACCAACTAAAGCAACAAACATACGTGACAACAAGGTAAAAACTTTTTTAGCAAAAAAACAGTCCCAAAAAATATGCTGTATTGTTTCCACCTTATTGCAACCTTCCCTAGGACATAGTTCTTGAACCTTTATCCCCCGGTCATTCAAAAAAGCCCTTGTTGGCAAGCATCCATGCAACGCCATCCAGGTTACATCCTTCTGTCTGTTGCTGATTCCACGCATGAAAAAAAGCTTCCACACCTGTCCAGACTGTGCATTATTACAAAACGGCACATCACATAACATCTCCTTCTTCTTAATACCTGAGACAATCAGTTTTTTGTCCGGTCTAACCATGGAGCTTATCCCATTTTGATCATAGAAGGACCTAAGCACCACATAAAAAAACGGTATCACAAACGAAACTGGTTTTCTTAAATCCTTCTCACACCAGCTCCATTTCTGGAAAAGCCGTCCTGCTAAATATTTGCACATGTCCGCAGTCCTGTTATTGCACTGGGATAATTTATAAATGTTCAAAGAATAATGCATTCTTAAAAATAAGTCAATGTTAGGAAAATCACAACCCCCATTTTCCACAGAACACATAACCATTCCTCTTCTTAGTTTCTCCATTTTGGATCCCCAAAAAAACACAAACAGTTTCCTTGTCACTCTCTTTGTCCAAAGCACAGCAGGTGGGAAAATCAAAGCAGTGTACAGCAGAAGCGGGAGAATCACAGACTTGATTACCAGCACTTTCCCTCTCAGCGACAGGTTCCTTAGTTTCCAAAAGTTCAACTTCTGATCCATTTTGTCTTCTAGAATCTTCAGGCTGCTTTTCCCTTTCAGTTCCTTCTCAAAGATGACACCAAGAACCTCAATTTCCTCCCTACTCTCCACTCCTGCCACGTTAACCTCAACCTGCCTCCCAAAGTTACAAAGCTGGCACTTTCCCCAATTCACCGCCATACCAGCCACACAACAAAAAATCCTTACGTGCAAATTCACTCTATTGAGATCCGCCTGTGAAGCACAAGTAAAAACAATATCATCCATATAACTTAAAGACTTGACTGGACCCCCGGATCCCCCAGGAATAAAAACACCAGCCACACACTTGTCAACTTGCACACTTTTTAAAAGGGCCTCCACCACACAGATAAAAAGAATTGGTGACAGGGGACAACCCTGCCTAACTCCCGATAAAATATTAAAACTGGAACTCACATGCCCATTAACTAAAATCTGGCTACTGACCCCACAATAAAAACTCTTAATGACCATCAATAATTTATCCGGAACACCAAGGTGACTTAAAGCAGAGAACAAAAATCTATGTGATATTTTATCAAAGGCTTTCTCCAGGTCCACCGACTGTAACAAAAGAGCATTCTTATTCAAATTAGCCTGATAAATTAAGTCTCTTAGAAGCAGCAAATTATCTGAAATTTTCCTACCAGGCACTGCACATGCCTGATACTCCCCCACCATATCACCTATCACATCTGCCAGTCTACCAGCCACAATTTTAGAAATAATTTTGTAATCACTGTTTAACAATGTTATGGGCCTCCAATTTTTAATATCCCTCATGTCCCCTTTCTTATGAATCAGCGTAACAATCCCCCTACGCATAGAAACCGATAAAATCCCATGAGTAAAACCATATTGCACCACCCGGGAAAACTCCACACCTATAATATCCCAAAATCTAACATAAAATTCAGCAGGAAGACCATCACAGCCTGGCGTCTTGCCTTTCGCCAAGCCATCCACTGCCCGTCTAATTTCATCTTTCCCAACCTCCTCACTTAAAAACCCAATTTTCTCCTCAGGAATATTATTAGTTAATACTTTGCAATAATCATTAATTTCCGCATCACTGGCTCTACTATCGTTAGAGAAGAGTGTTTCATAAAAGGAAAGAATACTGCCAATCATCTCATCCCCAGATACCTCCCCTGCAGGAGAAAAAACAGACTTAAAAACCCCTTTAGGTTTAAAACATTTTTTAAAAAAGTATCTCGAACATTGCTCATTTTCCTCCATGTGCTTTATTTTTGCCTTAAACATAATAGTCTTCCCTTTTTCAATAAGTATCTTCTTCAGTTCGTCCTTCAAATCTGCAATCTCTTTATCCACCTCCATCCCCGCTCTCTTAAACTTATGGAGTACTTCCAATTTTGAAATAACAGCAGCATCATGATCCCTTTTGGCTTTCGCTCTCCTAAAACACACCCCTTTAAAATAACATGCAAATTTCTCCTTAGCCCAGTCCCACCACTCTAGCAAATCTTTAAAAAGGTGCTGTTCAGACACACAAGACAAAAACACTTTATTAAAACCAACCTTAACACTCTCCTCTTCCAGCAGGCTTACGTTCAGCTTCCAGAGTCCCTTTCCAAAAGCCAGGGACTCAGCTATACACAGATCTACCACTATCATCTTGTGGTCAGAAAAAGTCGTCATCACGTGGTTGCACTTGGCCACCTTAATCCCTTCAGACATAAAAACATAGTCAATTCGGGAAACACTACGTCCACTATCTGATATGTATGTGAACTTATCACTTGGCCCAACCATCAGACCAGCATCCGTGTAGCGTAAATCCTGCACAATCTGATTTAAAATATTAGACGTAACATCAGTCCTACCTTCCGTAGAGCTCTTACGATCTTTTGCGGATCTGACACAATTAAAATCTCCAGCCACTATAGTGAAGTCTCTGCCTGGTAAAAACAACTTTAGAGACTCCAAAAACCCAACTCTTGCTTGTTTATCAGCAGGGGCATAAACATTAAAAACCCGTACCCGCTGACCTAAAAAATCCACTAATAAAAACAGACATCTCCCAGGTATGATTACTTTAAACTCTAAAACCTTTAGACTGGAATTACACAGTAAAATGCCCACCCCTTCATTCCTGTTTTCTGAGCATGGGGACCAAAAAGATTGCCCCTTATTCCACTCACTCTCATGCGGGGCAGATTTAATTACACATTCCTGCAGACAGACAATATCTGCATTCACACTCTCAATGTACTCCAGTATCCCTGCTCTCCTACAAGCAGAACCAATCCCTCGTACATTCAGAGAAGCAACACACAACGCCATCATAACAACAGGAAAAAATCTCCACCATACCCGATCCATCATGAACCAGGAGAAAACCCACTCCTGCCACCCACTTTTCTACGTATATCAGGCGACTCAGAACTCGAGTCCCTGTTAGAATAACCTGGTCTTAGGGAGACTGGATCTTCCTGCCCCCCAGACCAACACCCCTCCACCTTACTTCTTTTAATCACGGAGGCATAACTCTCCTCCTTGCCATCATCTTCCTCCTCATTTTCACTCCAATCACTGTTAACCCTATCACGCTGCTGAGGGGTTATAGTTCCATCCGAATCAGAATCCTCCTCCTCCAAAACCTCCATTTCCTCACCCCCATCTCTTCCCAAAACAGGATTCACTGACTCCGCCATATTAGACAAATCCATCCCATCACCCGGGCCATGCACATCAGCTACTTTGTTTATTACTTCCAGCCCCTCCCTCAAACCAACTTTCTTCTGGCTCCGCCCCTTTTCCTCCATCTTGGGCACCGCATGGTCTCTTCCCCTACCACCATCTTGTTTTTGGCTTTCCCCCTCTGAGTCTGAGCCTTCGCCCTCCTCCCCACTTTCCTGCCGAGTCTTCTTCTGCCTCTCTTCAGCGTCCACCTGTGACCTAGGAATCTGAGCCCACAATCTACATTTCCTTGCAAGGTGATCTGCATGTCCACACAAATCACACACCTTATTCATTGGGCAACCACTTGCAACATGCCCAGATTTCCCACAACCTCTACAAACATCACCTTGCACTGGACAATCTTTCTGAACATGTCCAAACTCATGACACTTCCTACAATATTCCATCTGTCCATTATAAAAACAAAATCCCCTTTCTCCTCCGATAGAAAACTGTGCAGGAATGCTCTTGGCACCCCCAATAGCTCTATCATCCGGTCTCAGTTTTACAACATATCTCCTCTTGCCATTTAGATAATTGTATTTGTTCTTCATTCTTCCCAAAAATTTAACCTCACTGCAATACCGAGCTAAAAAATTGGAAACAGTCTCATCCGGAACTTTAGGGTTATACATGTGCACAACCACATACTTATATGTCTGCTGGAACAGAGGTTCCAGTGCAATAAACTCTAGGCATTTCAATTCCTTTTCTTCCTTCATTCGTACCAACTCCATGTAGACTCTCTGGCAAATACTCAAAGAAACAAAAGTGATATCATAAATTCCTTGTTTCTGAAAATCCTGCAGTGCCAATACATCCGTTACCTTCAAGCCATTAATGTTCTTCAAGACATCAACGCAAACTTGGTCCAAACCGATTTCTCCTTCATGACCTGCAGCCACCTTCAGACGGACCGAGTCCTCTAATCCACGTGTTTTCTCCACCATTTTTACAGCAGATAAACACAATCGCCGCTCAATCGCACACTAGGGCCCCACAAGGGGGAACCCCAGTCACAACTGCCCTCCAAACAACACCAGCAGCAGAAAACCACCACTGATCTTGCCAAAAGCCCGAGAAGCGATAACCAGAATTGGTTTCAAACTACGGAGCCACCCAAGGATCCTGAAAAGTCCATTTGTGGAGATGAGCTCCTGGACTCCCGTTAAGAAGACATGTTGTCAACCTCTAGATCCCTTACATGCCTGCACTTTTCGGCTTGCTGCTGCTGCAATCCACGCGTTTTAGATCTGCATAACTCCACCTCTTTAAACACAGCACCTTCACCCCCTGCTGTTCCCACCCGCCTCAACACCGTTGGAAGGGAGGAGAACCAATTAAGGCGGGGGGTGGGGTGGAACGAGCAGCTGTCTACCCTTAGCAGGAGGGCTGCTGATTACATACCTCTCCTGCTGCTGCTGCTGCTGGCTGTCCAGCAGCAGACTGAAGGTGGCTGCTGCTGTGCACAGGTATATAAAGGCTCAGAGCCTATTATGACACGCGCAGCCAGCGTTCCATTGCCACATTCCATCTACTGCAGGCAGGATACCTGGCTGGCTGAATGTCGCTGAGAAGCTCACAGAGACCGCCATAAGCAACAGTTTAACAGAATGCCACAGACTAATCAACCAAACTTTTTGGGTTGGGTTCTCTTTTATAGTCTGCAGGCATTAAATGAAAGAAGTCAGTGTTCCAGCAGAGGGAGACAACGTTTCAGAAAAGGCATTGTAGCAAACCAAAAAAGAAATTTTAAGCGCAGCAGAGTAACCAGCGCACATACCTGTTAGCTCAGGTGAGTTTAAAAGGCTGCTGTTGATAACAAGGGCATTTGCTAAATAGATGGTGTGTGTGCAACAATATACTGAAAGGTCAATTATATTGTGCAGCTTATCTCACCACCTGTAGTTATTTAGGTGAAAGCTCCAAAATGCTTGCCTAATATGTCTGTTTATCCAAAAGGAAGTAAAAAGGGAGAGCTAGAAAGATAGCATTGCATTACATTACATGGCAATGCAATGCACAGTTGCTGAAGTTGAACCAAAATGAGCTTGTAATCTGGCTTCTGCAACTTTGAACATGAAAAATCCAATGAGGAGAAGAAAAGCAAAGCCAAAGAGTCCATCCCAAAATCCGACAAACAAGCAAAATGAACAAAAAACATTGAATTCAATTCTTTCTGATTTTAGAAACTGCATTAAAGAAGGGGTGCACCGGTCCTGGAGATACTGCAATACCAGGTCAATGCGTGGAGTGGACAGAGCAAGCTCTTTTTCCATCTCCCTGTTCTAAAAATCCATTTAATATATGGTCCCCAGATAGGGGACGTATCAGATATTAAACTGATAAGAACAGATTTTTTTTTTTTCCTCAGATTAAGACCCACATTAATTTATGCATCATAGCGCATATTCACATAATGGGTTCTCAAATCATCATTCGGAAAAACAAAAACAAAATCCCAAAAAACACAACCCTGCAATTAACTGTTACTTACTGTAAGAAGTCCAATGTGAAAAGTTCCAGAGTGCTTCTGCTGCTGTCTCACCATACTTCTTTTTATCCAATAAATAGGCATAAAACAGTCTAGCAAGAAAAATCTTTCTGCATTCCATGGGGGAAAAAACAATCTTTTTAAAAATCACCAAATTCCGAACGTCCCATAAAACCTCTTTATATATGACAAAAATAATCCAGCTTGCCCGCTTCCTTTGCGAGTACTTAAAATCTTGACCTATTAAAATCCTTTCAAAATCGAAACAATGAAAACCAACTAAAGCAACAAACATACGTGACAACAAGGTAAAAACTTTTTTAGCAAAAAAACAGTCCCAAAAAATATGCTGTATTGTTTCCACCTTATTGCAACCTTCCCTAGGACATAGTTCTTGAACCTTTATCCCCCGGTCATTCAAAAAAGCCCTTGTTGGCAAGCATCCATGCAACGCCATCCAGGTTACATCCTTCTGTCTGTTGCTGATTCCACGCATGAAAAAAAGCTTCCACACCTGTCCAGACTGTGCATTATTACAAAACGGCACATCACATAACATCTCCTTCTTCTTAATACCTGAGACAATCAGTTTTTTGTCCGGTCTAACCATGGAGCTTATCCCATTTTGATCATAGAAGGACCTAAGCACCACATAAAAAAACGGTATCACAAACGAAACTGGTTTTCTTAAATCCTTCTCACACCAGCTCCATTTCTGGAAAAGCCGTCCTGCTAAATATTTGCACATGTCCGCAGTCCTGTTATTGCACTGGGATAATTTATAAATGTTCAAAGAATAATGCATTCTTAAAAATAAGTCAATGTTAGGAAAATCACAACCCCCATTTTCCACAGAACACATAACCATTCCTCTTCTTAGTTTCTCCATTTTGGATCCCCAAAAAAACACAAACAGTTTCCTTGTCACTCTCTTTGTCCAAAGCACAGCAGGTGGGAAAATCAAAGCAGTGTACAGCAGAAGCGGGAGAATCACAGACTTGATTACCAGCACTTTCCCTCTCAGCGACAGGTTCCTTAGTTTCCAAAAGTTCAACTTCTGATCCATTTTGTCTTCTAGAATCTTCAGGCTGCTTTTCCCTTTCAGTTCCTTCTCAAAGATGACACCAAGAACCTCAATTTCCTCCCTACTCTCCACTCCTGCCACGTTAACCTCAACCTGCCTCCCAAAGTTACAAAGCTGGCACTTTCCCCAATTCACCGCCATACCAGCCACACAACAAAAAATCCTTACGTGCAAATTCACTCTATTGAGATCCGCCTGTGAACCACAAGTAAAAACAATATCATCCATATAACTTAAAGACTTGACTGGACCCCCGGATCCCCCAGGAATAAAAACACCAGCCACACACTTGTCAACTTGCACACTTTTTAAAAGGGCCTCCACCACACAGATAAAAAGAATTGGTGACAGGGGACAACCCTGCCTAACTCCCGATAAAATATTAAAACTGGAACTCACATGCCCATTAACTAAAATCTGGCTACTGACCCCACAATAAAAACTCTTAATGACCATCAATAATTTATCCGGAACACCAAGGTGACTTAAAGCAGAGAACAAAAATCTATGTGATATTTTATCAAAGGCTTTCTCCAGGTCCACCGACTGTAACAAAAGAGCATTCTTATTCAAATTAGCCTGATAAATTAAGTCTCTTAGAAGCAGCAAATTATCTGAAATTTTCCTACCAGGCACTGCACATGCCTGATACTCCCCCACCATATCACCTATCACATCTGCCAGTCTACCAGCCACAATTTTAGAAATAATTTTGTAATCACTGTTTAACAATGTTATGGGCCTCCAATTTTTAATATCCCTCATGTCCCCTTTCTTATGAATCAGCGTAACAATCCCCCTACGCATAGAAACCGATAAAATCCCATGAGTAAAACCATATTGCACCACCCGGGAAAACTCCACACCTATAATATCCCAAAATCTAACATAAAATTCAGCAGGAAGACCATCACAGCCTGGCATCTTGCCTTTCGCCAAGCCATCCACTGCCCGTCTAATTTCATCTTTCCCAACCTTCTCACTTAAAAACCCAATTTTCTCCTCAGGAATATTATTAGTTAATACTTTGCAATAATCATTAATTTCCGCATCACTGGCTCTACTATCGTTAGAGAAGAGTGTTTCATAAAAGGAAAGAATACTGCCAATCATCTCATCCCCAGATACCTCCCCTGCAGGAGAAAAAACAGACTTAAAAACCCCTTTAGGTTTAAAACATTTTTTAAAAAAGTATCTCGAACATTGCTCATTTTCCTCCATGTGCTTTATTTTTGCCTTAAACATAATAGTCTTCCCTTTTTCAATAAGTATCTTCTTCAGTTCGTCCTTCAAATCTGCAATCTCTTTATCCACCTCCATCCCCGCTCTCTTAAACTTATGGAGTACTTCCAATTTTGAAATAACAGCAGCATCATGATCCCTTTTGGCTTTCGCTCTCCTAAAACACACCCCTTTAAAATAACATGCAAATTTCTCCTTAGCCCAGTCCCACCACTCTAGCAAATCTTTAAAAAGGTGCTGTTCAGACACACAAGACAAAAACACTTTATTAAAACCAACCTTAACACTCTCCTCTTCCAGCAGGCTTACGTTCAGCTTCCAGAGTCCCTTTCCAAAAGCCAGGGACTCAGCTATACACAGATCTACCACTATCATCTTGTGGTCAGAAAAAGTCGTCATCACGTGGTTGCACTTGGCCACCTTAATCCCTTCAGACATAAAAACATAGTCAATTCGGGAAACACTACGTCCACTATCTGATATGTATGTGAACTTATCACTTGGCCCAACCATCAGACCAGCATCCGTGTAGCGTAAATCCTGCACAATCTGATTTAAAATATTAGACGTAACATCAGTCCTACCTTCCGTAGAGCTCTTACGATCTTTTGCGGATCTGACACAATTAAAATCTCCAGCCACTATAGTGAAGTCTCTGCCTGGTAAAAACAACTTTAGAGACTCCAAAAACCCAACTCTTGCTTGTTTATCAGCAGGGGCATAAACATTAAAAACCCGTACCCGCTGACCTAAAAAATCCACTAATAAAAACAGACATCTCCCAGGTATGATTACTTTAAACTCTAAAACCTTTAGACTGGAATTACACAGTAAAATGCCCACCCCTTCATTCCTGTTTTCTGAGCATGGGGACCAAAAAGATTGCCCCTTATTCCACTCACTCTCATGCGGGGCAGATTTAATTACACATTCCTGCAGACAGACAATATCTGCATTCACACTCTCAATGTACTCCAGTATCCCTGCTCTCCTACAAGCAGAACCAATCCCTCGTACATTCAGAGAAGCAACACACAACGCCATCATAACAACAGGAAAAAATCTCCACCATACCCGATCCATCATGAACCAGGAGAAAACCCACTCCTGCCACCCACTTTTCTACGTATATCAGGCGACTCAGAACTCGAGTCCCTGTTAGAATAACCTGGTCTTAGGGAGACTGGATCTTCCTGCCCCCCAGACCAACACCCCTCCACCTTACTTCTTTTAATCACGGAGGCATAACTCTCCTCCTTGCCATCATCTTCCTCCTCATTTTCACTCCAATCACTGTTAACCCTATCACGCTGCTGAGGGGTTATAGTTCCATCCGAATCAGAATCCTCCTCCTCCAAAACCTCCATTTCCTCACCCCCATCTCTTCCCAAAACAGGATTCACTGACTCCGCCATATTAGACAAATCCATCCCATCACCCGGGCCATGCACATCAGCTACTTTGTTTATTACTTCCAGCCCCTCCCTCAAACCAACTTTCTTCTGGCTCCGCCCCTTTTCCTCCATCTTGGGCACCGCATGGTCTCTTCCCCTACCACCATCTTGTTTTTGGCTTTCCCCCTCTGAGTCTGAGCCTTCGCCCTCCTCCCCACTTTCCTGCCGAGTCTTCTTCTGCCTCTCTTCAGCGTCCACCTGTGACCTAGGAATCTGAGCCCACAATCTACATTTCCTTGCAAGGTGATCTGCATGTCCACACAAATCACACACCTTATTCATTGGGCAACCACTTGCAACATGCCCAGATTTCCCACAACCTCTACAAACATCACCTTGCACTGGACAATCTTTCTGAACATGTCCAAACTCATGACACTTCCTACAATATTCCATCTGTCCATTATAAAAACAAAATCCCCTTTCTCCTCCGATAGAAAACTGTGCAGGAATGCTCTTGGCACCCCCAATAGCTCTATCATCCGGTCTCAGTTTTACAACATATCTCCTCTTGCCATTTAGATAATTGTATTTGTTCTTCATTCTTCCCAAAAATTTAACCTCACTGCAATACCGAGCTAAAAAATTGGAAACAGTCTCATCCGGAACTTTAGGGTTATACATGTGCACAACCACATACTTATATGTCTGCTGGAACAGAGGTTCCAGTGCAATAAACTCTAGGCATTTCAATTCCTTTTCTTCCTTCATTCGTACCAACTCCATGTAGACTCTCTGGCAAATACTCAAAGAAACAAAAGTGATATCATAAATTCCTTGTTTCTGAAAATCCTGCAGTGCCAATACATCCGTTACCTTCAAGCCATTAATGTTCTTCAAGACATCAACGCAAACTTGGTCCAAACCGATTTCTCCTTCATGACCTGCAGCCACCTTCAGACGGACCGAGTCCTCTAATCCACGTGTTTTCTCCACCATTTTTACAGCAGATAAACACAATCGCCGCTCAATCGCACACTAGGGCCCCACAAGGGGGAACCCCAGTCACAACTGCCCTCCAAACAACACCAGCAGCAGAAAACCACCACTGATCTTGCCAAAAGCCCGAGAAGCGATAACCAGAATTGGTTTCAAACTACGGAGCCACCCAAGGATCCTGAAAAGTCCATTTGTGGAGATGAGCTCCTGGACTCCCGTTAAGAAGACATGTTGTCAACCTCTAGATCCCTTACATGCCTGCACTTTTCGGCTTGCTGCTGCTGCAATCCACGCGTTTTAGATCTGCATAACTCCACCTCTTTAAACACAGCACCTTCACCCCCTGCTGTTCCCACCCGCCTCAACACCGTTGGAAGGGAGGAGAACCAATTAAGGCGGGGGGTGGGGTGGAACGAGCAGCTGTCTACCCTTAGCAGGAGGGCTGCTGATTACATACCTCTCCTGCTGCTGCTGCTGCTGGCTGTCCAGCAGCAGACTGAAGGTGGCTGCTGCTGTGCACAGGTATATAAAGGCTCAGAGCCTATTATGACACGCGCAGCCAGCGTTCCATTGCCACATTCCATCTACTGCAGGCAGGATACCTGGCTGGCTGAATGTCGCTGAGCAGCTCACAGAGACCGCCATAAGCAACAGTTTAACAGAATGCCACAGACTAATCAACCAAACTTTTTGGGTTGGGTTCTCTTTTATAGTCTGCAGGCATTAAATGAAAGAAGTCAGTGTTCCAGCAGAGGGAGACAACGTTTCAGAAAAGGCATTGTAGCAAACCAAAAAAGAAATTTTAAGCGCAGCAGAGTAACCAGCGCACATACCTGTTAGCTCAGGTGAGTTTAAAAGGCTGCTGTTGATAACAAGGGCATTTGCTAAATAGATGGTGTGTGTGCAACAATATACTGAAAGGTCAATTATATTGTGCAGCTTATCTCACCACCTGTAGTTATTTAGGTGAAAGCTCCAAAATGCTTGCCTAATATGTCTGTTTATCCAAAAGGAAGTAAAAAGGGAGAGCTAGAAAGATAGCATTGCATTACATTACATGGCAATGCAATGCACAGTTGCTGAAGTTGAACCAAAATGAGCTTGTAATCTGGCTTCTGCAACTTTGAACATGAAAAATCCAATGAGGAGAAGAAAAGCAAAGCCAAAGAGTCCATCCCAAAATCCGACAAACAAGCAAAATGAACAAAAAACATTGAATTCAATTCTTTCTGATTTTAGAAACTGCATTAAAGAAGGGGTGCACCGGTCCTGGAGATACTGCAATACCAGGTCAATGCGTGGAGTGGACAGAGCAAGCTCTTTTTCCATCTCCCTGTTCTAAAAATCCATTTAATATATGGTCCCCAGATAGGGGACGTATCAGATATTAAACTGATAAGAACAGATACTACACTTGATCTTAGCCAAAAGGTCGAGAAGCGATAACCAGAATTGGTTTCAAACTACGGAGCCACCCAAGGATCCTGAAAAGTCCATTTGTGGAGATGAGCTCCTGGACTCCCGTTAAGAAGACATGTTGTCAACCTCTAGATCCCTTACATGCCTGCACTTTTCGGCTTGCTGCTGCTGCAATCCACGCGTTTTAGATCTGCATAACTCCACCTCTTTAAACACAGCACCTTCACCCCCTGCTGTTCCCACCCGCCTCAACACCGTTGGAAGGGAGGAGAACCAATTAAGGCGGGGGGTGGGGTGGAACGAGCAGCTGTCTACCCTTAGCAGGAGGGCTGCTGATTACATACCTCTCCTGCTGCTGCTGCTGCTGGCTGTCCAGCAGCAGACTGAAGGTGGCTGCTGCTGTGCACAGGTATATAAAGGCTCAGAGCCTATTATGACACGCGCAGCCAGCGTTCCATTGCCACATTCCATCTACTGCAGGCAGGATACCTGGCTGGCTGAATGTCGCTGAGAAGCTCACAGAGACCGCCATAAGCAACAGTTTAACAGAATGCCACAGACTAATCAACCAAACTTTTTGGGTTGGGTTCTCTTTTATAGTCTGCAGGCATTAAATGAAAGAAGTCAGTGTTCCAGCAGAGGGAGACAACGTTTCAGAAAAGGCATTGTAGCAAACGAAAAAAGAAATTTTAAGCGCAGCAGAGTAACCAGCGCACATACCTGTTAGCTCAGGTGAGTTTAAAAGGCTGCTGTTGATAACAAGGGCATTTGCTAAATAGATGGTGTGTGTGCAACAATATACTGAAAGGTCAATTATATTGTGCAGCTTATCTCACCACCTGTAGTTATTTAGGTGAAAGCTCCAAAATGCTTGCCTAATATGTCTGTTTATCCAAAAGGAAGTAAAAAGGGAGAGCTAGAAAGATAGCATTGCATTACATTACATGGCAATGCAATGCACAGTTGCTGAAGTTGAACCAAAATGAGCTTGTAATCTGGCTTCTGCAACTTTGAACATGAAAAATCCAATGAGGAGAAGAAAAGCAAAGCCAAAGAGTCCATCCCAAAATCCGACAAACAAGCAAAATGAACAAAAAACATTGAATTCAATTCTTTCTGATTTTAGAAACTGCATTAAAGAAGGGGTGCACCGGTCCTGGAGATACTGCAATACCAGGTCAATGCGTGGAGTGGACAGAGCAAGCTCTTTTTCCATCTCCCTGTTCTAAAAATCCATTTAATATATGGTCCCCAGATAGGGGACGTATCAGATATTAAACTGATAAGAACAGATACTACACTTGATCTTAGCCAAAAGGCCGAGAAGCGATAACCAGAATTGGTTTCAAACTACGGAGCCACCCAAGGATCCTGAAAAGTCCATTTGTGGAGATGAGCTCCTGGACTCCCGTTAAGAAGACATGTTGTCAACCTCTAGATCCCTTACATGCCTGCACTTTTCGGCTTGCTGCTGCTGCAATCCACGCGTTTTAGATCTGCATAACTCCACCTCTTTAAACACAGCACCTTCACCCCCTGCTGTTCCCACCCGCCTCAACACCGTTGGAAGGGAGGAGAACCAATTAAGGCGGGGGGTGGGGTGGAACGAGCAGCTGTCTACCCTTAGCAGGAGGGCTGCTGATTACATACCTCTCCTGCTGCTGCTGCTGCTGGCTGTCCAGCAGCAGACTGAAGGTGGCTGCTGCTGTGCACAGGTATATAAAGGCTCAGAGCCTATTATGACACGCGCAGCCAGCGTTCCATTGCCACATTCCATCTACTGCAGGCAGGATACCTGGCTGGCTGAATGTCGCTGAGAAGCTCACAGAGACCGCCATAAGCAACAATTTAACAGAATGCCACAGACTAATCAACCAAACTTTTTGGGTTGGGTTCTCTTTTATAGTCTGCAGGCATTAAATGAAAGAAGTCAGTGTTCCAGCAGAGGGAGACAACGTTTCAGAAAAGGCATTGTAGCAAACCAAAAAAGAAATTTTAAGCGCAGCAGAGTAACCAGCGCACATACCTGTTAGCTCAGGTGAGTTTAAAAGGCTGCTGTTGATAACAAGGGCATTTGCTAAATAGATGGTGTGTGTGCAACAATATACTGAAAGGTCAATTATATTGTGCAGCTTATCTCACCACCTGTAGTTATTTAGGTGAAAGCTCCAAAATGCTTGCCTAATATGTCTGTTTATCCAAAAGGAAGTAAAAAGGGAGAGCTAGAAAGATAGCATTGCATCACATTACATGGCAATGCAATGCACAGTTGCTGAAGTTGAACCAAAATGAGCTTGTAATCTGGCTTCTGCAACTTTGAACATGAAAAATCCAATGAGGAGAAGAAAAGCAAAGCCAAAGAGTCCATCCCAAAATCCGACAAACAAGCAAAATGAACAAAAAACATTGAATTCAATTCTTTCTGATTTTAGAAACTGCATTAAAGAAGGGGTGCACCGGTCCTGGAGATACTGCAATACCAGGTCAATGCGTGGAGTGGACAGAGCAAGCTCTTTTTCCATCTCCCTGTTCTAAAAATCCATTTAATATATGGTCCCCAGATAGGGGACGTATCAGATATTAAACTGATAAGAACAGATACTACACTTGATCTTAGCCAAAAGGCCGAGAAGCGATAACCAGAATTGGTTTCAAACTACGGAGCCACCCAAGGATCCTGAAAAGTCCATTTGTGGAGATGAGCTCCTGGACTCCCGTTAAGAAGACATGTTGTCAACCTCTAGATCCCTTACATGCCTGCACTTTTTGGCTTGCTGCTGCTGCAATCCACGCGTTTTAGATCTGCATAACTCCACCTCTTTAAACACAGCACCTTCACCCCCTGCTGTTCCCACCCGCCTCAACACCGTTGGAAGGGAGGAGAACCAATTAAGGCGGGGGGTGGGGTGGAACGAGCAGCTGTCTACCCTTAGCAGGAGGGCTGCTGATTACATACCTCTCCTGCTGCTGCTGCTGCTGGCTGTCCAGCAGCAGACTGAAGGTGGCTGCTGCTGTGCACAGGTATATAAAGGCTCAGAGCCTATTATGACACGCGCAGCCAGCGTTCCATTGCCACATTCCATCTACTGCAGGCAGGATACCTGGCTGGCTGAATGTCGCTGAGAAGCTCACAGAGACCGCCATAAGCAACAGTTTAACAGAATGCCACAGACTAATCAACCAAACTTTTTGGGTTGGGTTCTCTTTTATAGTCTGCAGGCATTAAATGAAAGAAGTCAGTGTTCCAGCAGAGGGAGACAACGTTTCAGAAAAGGCATTGTAGCAAACGAAAAAAGAAATTTTAAGCGCAGCAGAGTAACCAGCGCACATACCTGTTAGCTCAGGTGAGTTTAAAAGGCTGCTGTTGATAACAAGGGCATTTGCTAAATAGATGGTGTGTGTGCAACAATATACTGAAAGGTCAATTATATTGTGCAGCTTATCTCACCACCTGTAGTTATTTAGGTGAAAGCTCCAAAATGCTTGCCTAATATGTCTGTTTATCCAAAAGGAAGTAAAAAGGGAGAGCTAGAAAGATAGCATTGCATTACATTACATGGCAATGCAATGCACAGTTGCTGAAGTTGAACCAAAATGAGCTTGTAATCTGGCTTCTGCAACTTTGAACATGAAAAATCCAATGAGGAGAAGAAAAGCAAAGCCAAAGAGTCCATCCCAAAATCCGACAAACAAGCAAAATGAACAAAAAACATTGAATTCAATTCTTTCTGATTTTAGAAACTGCATTAAAGAAGGGGTGCACCGGTCCTGGAGATACTGCAATACCAGGTCAATGCGTGGAGTGGACAGAGCAAGCTCTTTTTCCATCTCCCTGTTCTAAAAATCCATTTAATATATGGTCCCCAGATAGGGGACGTATCAGATATTAAACTGATAAGAACAGATACTACACTTGATCTTAGCCAAAAGGCCGAGAAGCGATAACCAGAATTGGTTTCAAACTACGGAGCCACCCAAGGATCCTGAAAAGTCCATTTGTGGAGATGAGCTCCTGGACTCCCGTTAAGAAGACATGTTGTCAACCTCTAGATCCCTTACATGCCTGCACTTTTCGGCTTGCTGCTGCTGCAATCCACGCGTTTTAGATCTGCATAACTCCACCTCTTTAAACACAGCACCTTCACCCCCTGCTGTTCCCACCCGCCTCAACACCGTTGGAAGGGAGGAGAACCAATTAAGGCGGGGGGTGGGGTGGAACGAGCAGCTGTCTACCCTTAGCAGGAGGGCTCCTGATTACATACCTCTCCTGCTGCTGCTGCTGCTGCTGGCTGTCCAGCAGCAGACTGAAGGTGGCTGCTGCTGTGCACAGGTATATAAAGGCTCAGAGCCTATTATGACACGCGCAGCCAGCGTTCCATTGCCACATTCCATCTACTGCAGGCAGGATACCTGGCTGGCTGAATGTCGCTGAGAAGCTCACAGAGACCGCCATAAGCAACAGTTTAACAGAATGCCACAGACTAATCAACCAAACTTTTTGGGGTGGGTTCTCTTTTATAGTCTGCAGGCATTACATGAAAGAAGTCAGTGTTCCAGCAGAGGGAGACGTTTCAGAAAAGGCATTGCAGCAAACCAAAATAGAAATTTTAAGCGCAGCAGAGTAACCAGCGCACATACCTGTTAGCTCAGGTGAGTTTAAAAGGCTGCTGTTGATAACAAGGGCATTTGCTAAATAGATGGTGTGTGTGCAACAATATACTGAAAGGTCAATTATATTGTGCAGCTTATCTCACCACCTGTAGTTATTTAGGTGAAAGCTCCAAAATGCTTGCCTAATATGTCTGTTTATCCAAAAGGAAGTAAAAAGGGAGAGCTAGAAAGATAGCATTGCATTACATTACATGGCAATGCAATGCACAGTTGCTGAAGTTGAACCAAAATGAGCTTGTAATCTGGCTTCTGCAACTTTGAACATGAAAAATCCAATGAGGAGAAGAAAAGCAAAGCCAAAGAGTCCATCCCAAAATCCGACAAACAAGCAAAATGAACAAAAAACATTGAATTCAATTCTTTCTGATTTTAGAAACTGCATTAAAGAAGGGGTGCACCGGTCCTGGAGATACTGCAATACCAGGTCAATGCGTGGAGTGGACAGAGCAAGCTCTTTTTCCATCTCCCTGTTCTAAAAATCCATTTAATATATGGTCCCCAGATAGGGGACGTATCAGATATTAAACTGATAAGAACAGATACTACACTTGATCTTAGCCAAAAGGCCGAGAAGCGATAACCAGAATTGGTTTCAAACTACGGAGCCACCCAAGGATCCTGAAAAGTCCATTTGTGGAGATGAGCTCCTGGACTCCCGTTAGGAAGACATGTTGTCAACCTCTAGATCCCTTACATGCCTGCACTTTTCGGCTTGCTGCTGCTGCAATCCACGCGTTTTAGATCTGCATAACTCCACCTCTTTAAACACAGCACCTTCACCCCCTGCTGTTCCCACCCGCCTCAACACCGTTGGAAGGGATGAGAACCAATTAAGGCGGGGGGTGGGGTGGAACGAGCAGCTGTCTACCCTTAGCAGGAGGGCTGCTGATTACATACCTCTCCTGCTGCTGCTGCTGCTGGCTGTCCAGCAGCAGACTGAAGGTGGCTGCTGCTGTGCACAGGTATATAAAGGCTCAGAGCCTATTATGACACGCGCAGCCAGCGTTCCATTGCCACATTCCATCTACTGCAGGCAGGATACCTGGCTGGCTGAATGTCGCTGAGAAGCTCACAGAGACCGCCATAAGCAACAGTTTAACAGAATGCCACAGACTAATCAACCAAACTTTTTGGGTTGGGTTCTCTTTTATAGTCTGCAGGCATTAAATGAAAGAAGTCAGTGTTCCAGCAGAGGGAGACAACGTTTCAGAAAAGGCATTGTAGCAAACCAAAAAAGAAATTTTAAGCGCAGCAGAGTAACCAGCGCACATACCTGTTAGCTCAGGTGAGTTTAAAAGGCTGCTGTTGATAACAAGGGCATTTGCTAAATAGATGGTGTGTGTGCAACAATATACTGAAAGGTCAATTATATTGTGCAGCTTATCTCACCACCTGTAGTTATTTAGGTGAAAGCTCCAAAATGCTTGCCTAATATGTCTGTTTATCCAAAAGGAAGTAAAAAGGGAGAGCTAGAAAGATAGCATTGCATTACATTACATGGCAATGCAATGCACAGTTGCTGAAGTTGAACCAAAATGAGCTTGTAATCTGGCTTCTGCAACTTTGAACATGAAAAATCCAATGAGGAGAAGAAAAGCAAAGCCAAAGAGTCCATCCCAAAATCCGACAAACAAGCAAAATGAACAAAAAACATTGAATTCAATTCTTTCTGATTTTAGAAACTGCATTAAAGAAGGGGTGCACCGGTCCTGGAGATACTGCAATACCAGGTCAATGCGTGGAGTGGACAGAGCAAGCTCTTTTTCCATCTCCCTGTTCTAAAAATCCATTTAATATATGGTCCCCAGATAGGGGACGTATCAGATATTAAACTGATAAGAACAGATTTTTTTTTTTTCCTCAGATTAAGACCCACATTAATTTATGCATCATAGCGCATATTCACATAACGGGTTCTCAAATCATCATTCGGAAAAACAAAAACAAAATCCCAAAAAACACAACCCTGCAATTAACTGTTACTTACTGTAAGAAGTCCAATGTGAAAAGTTCCAGAGTGCTTCTGCTGCTGTCTCACCATACTTCTTTTTATCCAATAAATAGGCATAAAACAGTCTAGCAAGAAAAATCTTTCTGCATTCCATGGGGGAAAAAACAATCTTTTTAAAAATCACCAAATTCCGAACGTCCCATAAAACCTCTTTATATATGACAAAAATAATCCAGCTTGCCCGCTTCCTTTTCGAGTACTTAAAATCTTGACCTATTAAAATCCTTTCAAAATCGAAACAATGAAAACCAACTAAAGCAACAAACATACGTGACAACAAGGTAAAAACTTTTTTAGCAAAAAAACAGTCCCAAAAAATATGCTGTATTGTTTCCACCTTATTGCAACCTTCCCTAGGACATAGTTCTTGAACCTTTATCCCCCGGTCATTCAAAAAAGCCCTTGTTGGCAAGCATCCATGCAACGCCATCCAGGTTACATCCTTCTGTCTGTTGCTGATTCCACGCATGAAAAAAAGCTTCCACACCTGTCCAGACTGTGCATTATTACAAAACGGCACATCACATAACATCTCCTTCTTCTTAATACCTGAGACAATCAGTTTTTTGTCCCGTCTAACCATGGAGCTTATCCCATTTTGATCATAGAAGGACCTAAGCACAACATAAAAAAACGGTATCACAAACGAAACTGGTTTTCTTAAATCCTTCTCACACCAGCTCCATTTCTGGAAAAGCCGTCCTGCTAAATATTTGCACATGTCCGCAGTCCTGTTATTGCACTGGGATAATTTATAAATGTTCAAAGAATAATGCATTCTTAAAAATAAGTCAATGTTAGGAAAATCACAACCCCCATTTTCCACAGAACACATAACCATTCCTCTTCTTAGTTTCTCCATTTTGGATCCCCAAAAAAACACAAACAGTTTCCTTGTCACTCTCTTTGTCCAAAGCACAGCAGGTGGGAAAATCAAAGCAGTGTACAGCAGAAGCGGGAGAATCACAGACTTGATTACCAGCACTTTCCCTCTCAGCGACAGGTTCCTTAGTTTCCAAAAGTTCAACTTCTGATCCATTTTGTCTTCTAGAATCTTCAGGCTGCTTTTCCCTTTCAGTTCCTTCTCAAAGATGACACCAAGAACCTCAATTTCCTCCCTACTCTCCACTCCTGCCACGTTAACCTCAACCTGCCTCCCAAAGTTACAAAGCTGGCACTTTCCCCAATTCACCGCCATACCAGCCACACAACAAAAAATCCTTACGTGCAAATTCACTCTATTGAGATCCGCCTGTGAACCACAAGTAAAAACAATATCATCCATATAACTTAAAGACTTGACTGGACCCCCGGATCCCCCAGGAATAAAAACACCAGCCACACACTTGTCAACTTGCACACTTTTTAAAAGGGCCTCCACCACACAGATAAAAAGAATTGGTGACAGGGGACAACCCTGCCTAACTCCCGATAAAATATTAAAACTGGAACTCACATGCCCATTAACTAAAATCTGGCTACTGACCCCACAATAAAAACTCTTAATGACCATCAATAATTTATCCGGAACACCAAGGTGACTTAAAGCAGAGAACAAAAATCTATGTGATATTTTATCAAAGGCTTTCTCCAGGTCCACCGACTGTAACAAAAGAGCATTCTTATTCAAATTAGCCTGATAAATTAAGTCTCTTAGAAGCAGCAAATTATCTGAAATTTTCCTACCAGGCACTGCACATGCCTGATACTCCCCCACCATATCACCTATCACATCTGCCAGTCTACCAGCCACAATTTTAGAAATAATTTTGTAATCACTGTTTAACAATGTTATGGGCCTCCAATTTTTAATATCCCTCATGTCCCCTTTCTTATGAATCAGCGTAACAATCCCCCTACGCATAGAAACCGATAAAATCCCATGAGTAAAACCATATTGCACCACCCGGGAAAACTCCACACCTATAATATCCCAAAATCTAACATAAAATTCAGCAGGAAGACCATCACAGCCTGGCATCTTGCCTTTCGCCAAGCCATCCACTGCCCGTCTAATTTCATCTTTCCCAACCTCCTCACTTAAAAACCCAATTTTCTCCTCAGGAATATTATTAGTTAATACTTTGCAATAATCATTAATTTCCGCATCACTGGCTCTACTATCGTTAGAGAAGAGTGTTTCATAAAAGGAAAGAATACTGCCAATCATCTCATCCCCAGATACCTCCCCTGCAGGAGAAAAAACAGACTTAAAAACCCCTTTAGGTTTAAAACATTTTTTAAAAAAGTATCTCGAACATTGCTCATTTTCCTCCATGTGCTTTATTTTTGCCTTAAACATAATAGTCTTCCCTTTTTCAATAAGTATCTTCTTCAGTTCGTCCTTCAAATCTGCAATCTCTTTATCCACCTCCATCCCCGCTCTCTTAAACTTATGGAGTACTTCCAATTTTGAAATAACAGCAGCATCATGATCCCTTTTGGCTTTCGCTCTCCTAAAACACACCCCTTTAAAATAACATGCAAATTTCTCCTTAGCCCAGTCCCACCACTCTAGCAAATCTTTAAAAAGGTGCTGTTCAGACACACAAGACAAAAACACTTTATTAAAACCAACCTTAACACTCTCCTCTTCCAGCAGGCTTACGTTCAGCTTCCAGAGTCCCTTTCCAAAAGCCAGGGACTCAGCTATACACAGATCTACCACTATCATCTTGTGGTCAGAAAAAGTCGTCATCACGTGGTTGCACTTGGCCACCTTAATCCCTTCAGACATAAAAACATAGTCAATTCGGGAAACACTACGTCCACTATCTGATATGTATGTGAACTTATCACTTGGCCCAACCATCAGACCAGCATCCGTGTAGCGTAAATCCTGCACAATCTGATTTAAAATATTAGACGTAACATCAGTCCTACCTTCCGTAGAGCTCTTACGATCTTTTGCGGATCTGACACAATTAAAATCTCCAGCCACTATAGTGAAGTCTCTGCCTGGTAAAAACAACTTTAGAGACTCCAAAAACCCAACTCTTGCTTGTTTATCAGCAGGGGCATAAACATTAAAAACCCGTACCCGCTGACCTAAAAAATCCACTAATAAAAACAGACATCTCCCAGGTATGATTACTTTAAACTCTAAAACCTTTAGACTGGAATTACAAAGTAAAATGCCCACCCCTTCATTCCTGTTTTCTGAGCATGGGGACCAAAAAGATTGCCCCTTATTCCACTCACTCTCATGCGGGGCAGATTTAATTACACATTCCTGCAGACAGACAATATCTGCATTCACACTCTCAATGTACTCCAGTATCCCTGCTCTCCTACAAGCAGAACCAATCCCTCGTACATTCAGAGAAGCAACACACAACGCCATCATAACAACAGGAAAAAATCTCCACCATACCCGATCCATCATGAACCAGGAGAAAACCCACTCCTGCCACCCACTTTTCTACGTATATCAGGCGACTCAGAACTCGAGTCCCTGTTAGAATAACCTGGTCTTAGGGAGACTGGATCTTCCTGCCCCCCAGACCAACACCCCTCCACCTTACTTCTTTTAATCACGGAGGCATAACTCTCCTCCTTGCCATCATCTTCCTCCTCATTTTCACTCCAATCACTGTTAACCCTATCACGCTGCTGAGGGGTTATAGTTCCATCCGAATCAGAATCCTCCTCCTCCAAAACCTCCATTTCCTCACCCCCATCTCTTCCCAAAACAGGATTCACTGACTCTGCCATATTAGACAAATCCATCCCATCACCCGGGCCATGCACATCAGCTACTTTGTTTATTACTTCCAGCCCCTCCCTCAAACCAACTTTCTTCTGGCTCCGCCCCTTTTCCTCCATCTTGGGCACCGCATGGTCTCTTCCCCTACCACCATCTTGTTTTTGGCTTTCCCCCTCTGAGTCTGAGCCTTCGCCCTCCTCCCCACTTTCCTGCCGAGTCTTCTTCTGCCTCTCTTCAGCGTCCACCTGTGACCTAGGAATCTGAGCCCACAATCTACATTTCCTTGCAAGGTGATCTGCATGTCCACACAAATCACACACCTTATTCATTGGGCAACCACTTGCAACATGCCCAGATTTCCCACAACCTCTACAAACATCACCTTGCACTGGACAATCTTTCTGAACATGTCCAAACTCATGGCACTTCCTACAATATTCCATCTGTCCATTATAAAAACAAAATCCCCTTTCTCCTCCGATAGAAAACTGTGCAGGAATGCTCTTGGCACCCCCAATAGCTCTATCATCCGGTCTCAGTTTTACAACATATCTCCTCTTGCCATTTAGATAATTGTATTTGTTCTTCATTCTTCCCAAAAATTTAACCTCACTGCAATACCGAGCTAAAAAATTGGAAACAGTCTCATCCGGAACTTTAGGGTTATACATGTGCACAACCACATACTTATATGTCTGCTGGAACAGAGGTTCCAGTGCAATAAACTCTAGGCATTTCAATTCCTTTTCTTCCTTCATTCGTACCAACTCCATGTAGACTCTCTGGCAAATACTCAAAGAAACAAAAGTGATATCATAAATTCCTTGTTTCTGAAAATCCTGCAGTGCCAATACATCCGTTACCTTCAAGCCATTAATGTTCTTCAAGACATCAACGCAAACTTGGTCCAAACCGATTTCTCCTTCATGACCTGCAGCCACCTTCAGACGGACCGAGTCCTCTAATCCACGTGTTTTCTCCACCATTTTTACAGCAGATAAACACAATCGCCGCTCAATCGCACACTAGGGCCCCACAAGGGGGAACCCCAGTCACAACTGCCCTCCAAACAACACCAGCAGCAGAAAACCACCACTGATCTTGCCAAAAGCCCGAGAAGCGATAACCAGAATTGGTTTCAAACTACGGAGCCACCCAAGGATCCTGAAAAGTCCATTTGTGGAGATGAGCTCCTGGACTCCCGTTAAGAAGACATGTTGTCAACCTCTAGATCCCTTACATGCCTGCACTTTTCGGCTTGCTGCTGCTGCAATCCACGCGTTTTAGATCTGCATAACTCCACCTCTTTAAACACAGCACCTTCACCCCCTGCTGTTCCCACCCGCCTCAACACCGTTGGAAGGGAGGAGAACCAATTAAGGCGGGGGGTGGGGTGGAACGAGCAGCTGTCTACCCTTAGCAGGAGGGCTGCTGATTACATACCTCTCCTGCTGCTGCTGCTGCTGGCTGTCCAGCAGCAGACTGAAGGTGGCTGCTGCTGTGCACAGGTATATAAAGGCTCAGAGCCTATTATGACACGCGCAGCCAGCGTTCCATTGCCACATTCCATCTACTGCAGGCAGGATACCTGGCTGGCTGAATGTCGCTGAGAAGCTCACAGAGACCGCCATAAGCAACAGTTTAACAGAATGCCACAGACTAATCAACCAAACTTTTTGGGTTGGGTTCTCTTTTATAGTCTGCAGGCATTAAATGAAAGAAGTCAGTGTTCCAGCAGAGGGAGACAACGTTTCAGAAAAGGCATTGTAGCAAACCAAAAAAGAAATTTTAAGCGCAGCAGAGTAACCAGCGCACATACCTGTTAGCTCAGGTGAGTTTAAAAGGCTGCTGTTGATAACAAGGGCATTTGCTAAATAGATGGTGTGTGTGCAACAATATACTGAAAGGTCAATTATATTGTGCAGCTTATCTCACCACCTGTAGTTATTTAGGTGAAAGCTCCAAAATGCTTGCCTAATATGTCTGTTTATCCAAAAGGAAGTAAAAAGGGAGAGCTAGAAAGATAGCATTGCATTACATTACATGGCAATGCAATGCACAGTTGCTGAAGTTGAACCAAAATGAGCTTGTAATCTGGCTTCTGCAACTTTGAACATGAAAAATCCAATGAGGAGAAGAAAAGCAAAGCCAAAGAGTCCATCCCCAAATCCGACAAACAAGCAAAATGAACAAAAAACATTGAATTCAATTCTTTCTGATTTTAGAAACTGCATTAAAGAAGGGGTGCACCGGTCCTGGAGATACTGCAATACCAGGTCAATGCGTGGAGTGGACAGAGCAAGCTCTTTTTCCATCTCCCTGTTCTAAAAATCCATTTAATATATGGTCCCCAGATAGGGGACGTATCAGATATTAAACTGATAAGAACAGATTTTTTTTTTTTTTTTTTCCTCAGATTAAGACCCACATTAATTTATGCATCATAGCGCAAATTCACATAACGGGTTCTCAAATCATCATTCGGAAAAACAAAAACAAAATCCCAAAAAACACAACCCTGCAATTAACTGTTACTTACTGTAAGAAGTCCAATGTGAAAAGTTCCAGAGTGCTTCTGCTGCTGTCTCACCATACTTCTTTTTATCCAATAAATAGGCATAAAACAGTCTAGCAAGAAAAATCTTTCTGCATTCCATGGGGGAAAAAACAATCTTTTTAAAAATCACCAAATTCCGAACGTCCCATAAAACCTCTTTATATATGACAAAAATAATCCAGCTTGCCCGCTTCCTTTGCGAGTACTTAAAATCTTGACCTATTAAAATCCTTTCAAAATCGAAACAATGAAAACCAACTAAAGCAACAAACATACGTGACAACAAGGTAAAAACTTTTTTAGCAAAAAAACAGTCCCAAAAAATATGCTGTATTGTTTCCACCTTATTGCAACCTTCCCTAGGACATAGTTCTTGAACCTTTATCCCCCGGTCATTCAAAAAAGCCCTTGTTGGCAAGCATCCATGCAACGCCATCCAGGTTACATCCTTCTGTCTGTTGCTGATTCCACGCATGAAAAAAAGCTTCCACACCTGTCCAGACTGGGCATTATTACAAAACGGCACATCACATAACATCTCCTTCTTCTTAATACCTGAGACAATCAGTTTTTTGTCCGGTCTAACCATGGAGCTTATCCCATTTTGATCATAGAAGGACCTAAGCACCACATAAAAAAACGGTATCACAAACGAAACTGGTTTTCTTAAATCCTTCTCACACCAGCTCCATTTCTGGAAAAGCCGTCCTGCTAAATATTTGCACATGTCCGCAGTCCTGTTATTGCACTGGGATAATTTATAAATGTTCAAAAAATAATGCATTCTTAAAAATAAGTCAATGTTAGGAAAATCACAACCCCCATTTTCCACAGAACACATAACCATTCCTCTTCTTAGTTTCTCCATTTTGGATCCCCAAAAAAACACAAACAGTTTCCTTGTCACTCTCTTTGTCCAAAGCACAGCAGGTGGGAAAATCAAAGCAGTGTACAGCAGAAGCGGGAGAATCACAGACTTGATTACCAGCACTTTCCCTCTCAGCGACAGGTTCCTTAGTTTCCAAAAGTTCAACTTCTGATCCATTTTGTCTTCTAGAATCTTCAGGCTGCTTTTCCCTTTCAGTTCCTTCTCAAAGATGACACCAAGAACCTCAATTTCCTCCCTACTCTCCACTCCTGCCACGTTAACCTCAACCTGCCTCCCAAAGTTACAAAGCTGGCACTTTCCCCAATTCACCGCCATACCAGCCACACAACAAAAAATCCTTACGTGCAAATTCACTCTATTGAGATCCGCCTGTGAACCACAAGTAAAAACAATATCATCCATATAACTTAAAGACTTGACTGGACCCCCGGATCCCCCAGGAATAAAAACACCAGCCACACACTTGTCAACTTGCACACTTTTTAAAAGGGCCTCCACCACACAGATAAAAAGAATTGGTGACAGGGGACAACCCTGCCTAACTCCCGATAAAATATTAAAACTGGAACTCACATGCCCATTAACTAAAATCTGGCTACTGACCCCACAATAAAAACTCTTAATGACCATCAATAATTTATCCGGAACACCAAGGTGACTTAAAGCAGAGAACAAAAATCTATGTGATATTTTATCAAAGGCTTTCTCCAGGTCCACCGACTGTAACAAAAGAGCATTCTTATTCAAATTAGCCTGATAAATTAAGTCTCTTAGAAGCAGCAAATTATCTGAAATTTTCCTACCAGGCACTGCACATGCCTGATACTCCCCCACCATATCACCTATCACATCTGCCAGTCTACCAGCCACAATTTTAGAAATAATTTTGTAATCACTGTTTAACAATGTTATGGGCCTCCAATTTTTAATATCCCTCATGTCCCCTTTCTTATGAATCAGCGTAACAATCCCCCTACGCATAGAAACCGATAAAATCCCATGAGTAAAACCATATTGCACCACCCGGGAAAACTCCACACCTATAATATCCCAAAATCTAACATAAAATTCAGCAGGAAGACCATCACAGCCTGGCGTCTTGCCTTTCGCCAAGCCATCCACTGCCCGTCTAATTTCATCTTTCCCAACCTCCTCACTTAAAAACCCAATTTTCTCCTCAGGAATATTATTAGTTAATACTTTGCAATAATCATTAATTTCCGCATCACTGGCTCTACTATCGTTAGAGAAGAGTGTTTCATAAAAGGAAAGAATACTGCCAATCATCTCATCCCCAGATACCTCCCCTGCAGGAGAAAAAACAGACTTAAAAACCCCTTTAGGTTTAAAACATTTTTTAAAAAAGTATCTCGAACATTGCTCATTTTCCTCCATGTGCTTTATTTTTGCCTTAAACATAATAGTCTTCCCTTTTTCAATAAGTATCTTCTTCAGTTCGTCCTTCAAATCTGCAATCTCTTTATCCACCTCCATCCCCGCTCTCTTAAACTTATGGAGTACTTCCAATTTTGAAATAACAGCAGCATCATGATCCCTTTTGGCTTTCGCTCTCCTAAAACACACCCCTTTAAAATAACATGCAAATTTCTCCTTAGCCCAGTCCCACCACTCTAGCAAATCTTTAAAAAGGTGCTGTTCAGACACACAAGACAAAAACACTTTATTAAAACCAACCTTAACACTCTCCTCTTCCAGCAGGCTTACGTTCAGCTTCCAGAGTCCCTTTCCAAAAGCCAGGGACTCAGCTATACACAGATCTACCACTATCATCTTGTGGTCAGAAAAAGTCGTCATCACGTGGTTGCACTTGGCCACCTTAATCCCTTCAGACATAAAAACATAGTCAATTCGGGAAACACTACGTCCACTATCTGATATGTATGTGAACTTATCACTTGGCCCAACCATCAGACCAGCATCCGTGTAGCGTAAATCCTGCACAATCTGATTTAAAATATTAGACGTAACATCAGTCCTACCTTCCGTAGAGCTCTTACGATCTTTTGCGGATCTGACACAATTAAAATCTCCAGCCACTATAGTGAAGTCTCTGCCTGGTAAAAACAACTTTAGAGACTCCAAAAACCCAACTCTTGCTTGTTTATCAGCAGGGGCATAAACATTAAAAACCCGTACCCGCTGACCTAAAAAATCCACTAATAAAAACAAACATCTCCCAGGTATGATTACTTTAAACTCTAAAACCTTTAGACTGGAATTACACAGTAAAATGCCCACCCCTTCATTCCTGTTTTCTGAGCATGGGGACCAAAAAGATTGCCCCTTATTCCACTCACTCTCATGCGGGGCAGATTTAATTACACATTCCTGCAGACAGACAATATCTGCATTCACACTCTCAATGTACTCCAGTATCCCTGCTCTCCTACAAGCAGAACCAATCCCTCGTACATTCAGAGAAGCAACACACAACGCCATCATAACAACAGGAAAAAATCTCCACCATACCCGATCCATCATGAACCAGGAGAAAACCCACTCCTGCCACCCACTTTTCTACGTATATCAGGCGACTCAGAACTCGAGTCCCTGTTAGAATAACCTGGTCTTAGGGAGACTGGATCTTCCTGCCCCCCAGACCAACACCCCTCCACCTTACTTCTTTTAATCACGGAGGCATAACTCTCCTCCTTGCCATCATCTTCCTCCTCATTTTCACTCCAATCACTGTTAACCCTATCACGCTGCTGAGGGGTTATAGTTCCATCCGAATCAGAATCCTCCTCCTCCAAAACCTCCATTTCCTCACCCCCATCTCTTCCCAAAACAGGATTCACTGACTCCGCCATATTAGACAAATCCATCCCATCACCCGGGCCATGCACATCAGCTACTTTGTTTATTACTTCCAGCCCCTCCCTCAAACCAACTTTCTTCTGGCTCCGCCCCTTTTCCTCCATCTTGGGCACCGCATGGTCTCTTCCCCTACCACCATCTTGTTTTTGGCTTTCCCCCTCTGAGTCTGAGCCTTCGCCCTCCTCCCCACTTTCCTGCCGAGTCTTCTTCTGCCTCTCTTCAGCGTCCACCTGTGACCTAGGAATCTGAGCCCACAATCTACATTTCCTTGCAAGGTGATCTGCATGTCCACACAAATCACACACCTTATTCATTGGGCAACCACTTGCAACATGCCCAGATTTCCCACAACCTCTACAAACATCACCTTGCACTGGACAATCTTTCTGAACATGTCCAAACTCATGACACTTCCTACAATATTCCATCTGTCCATTATAAAAACAAAATCCCCTTTCTCCTCCGATAGAAAACTGTGCAGGAATGCTCTTGGCACCCCCAATAGCTCTATCATCCGGTCTCAGTTTTACAACATATCTCCTCTTGCCATTTAGATAATTGTATTTGTTCTTCATTCTTCCCAAAAATTTAACCTCACTACAATACCGAGCTAAAAAATTGGAAACAGTCTCATCCGGAACTTTAGGGTTATACATGTGCACAACCACATACTTATATGTCTGCTGGAACAGAGGTTCCAGTGCAATAAACTCTAGGCATTTCAATTCCTTTTCTTCCTTCATTCGTACCAACTCCATGTAGACTCTCTGGCAAATACTCAAAGAAACAAAAGTGATATCATAAATTCCTTGTTTCTGAAAATCCTGCAGTGCCAATACATCCGTTACCTTCAAGCCATTAATGTTCTTCAAGACATCAACGCAAACTTGGTCCAAACCGATTTCTCCTTCATGACCTGCAGCCACCTTCAGACGGACCGAGTCCTCTAATCCACGTGTTTTCTCCACCATTTTTACAGCAGATAAACACAATCGCCGCTCAATCGCACACTAGGGCCCCACAAGGGGGAACCCCAGTCACAACTGCCCTCCAAACAACACCAGCAGCAGAAAACCACCACTGATCTTGCCAAAAGGCCGAGAAGCGATAACCAGAATTGGTTTCAAACTACGGAGCCACCCAAGGATCCTGAAAAGTCCATTTGTGGAGATGAGCTCCTGGACTCCCGTTAAGAAGACATGTTGTCAACCTCTAGATCCCTTACATGCCTGCACTTTTCGGCTTGCTGCTGCTGCAATCCACGCGTTTTAGATCTGCATAACTCCACCTCTTTAAACACAGCACCTTCACCCCCTGCTGTTCCCACCCGCCTCAACACCGTTGGAAGGGAGGAGAACCAATTAAGGCGGGGGGTGGGGTGGAACGAGCAGCTGTCTACCCTTAGCAGGAGGGCTGCTGATTACATACCTCTCCTGCTGCTGCTGCTGCTGGCTGTCCAGCAGCAGACTGAAGGTGGCTGCTGCTGTGCACAGGTATATAAAGGCTCAGAGCCTATTATGACACGCGCAGCCAGCGTTCCATTGCCACATTCCATCTACTGCAGGCAGGATACCTGGCTGGCTGAATGTCGCTGAGAAGCTCACAGAGACCGCCATAAGCAACAGTTTAACAGAATGCCACAGACTAATCAACCAACCTTTTTGGGTTGGGTTCTCTTTTATAGTCTGCAGGCATTAAATGAAAGAAGTCAGTGTTCCAGCAGAGGGAGACAACGTTTCAGAAAAGGCATTGTAGCAAACCAAAAAAGAAATTTTAAGCGCAGCAGAGTAACCAGCGCACATACCTGTTAGCTCAGGTGAGTTTAAAAGGCTGCTGTTGATAACAAGGGCATTTGCTAAATAGATGGTGTGTGTGCAACAATATACTGAAAGGTCAATTATATTGTGCAGCTTATCTCACCACCTGTAGTTATTTAGGTGAAAGCTCCAAAATGCTTGCCTAATATGTCTGTTTATCCAAAAGGAAGTAAAAAGGGAGAGCTAGAAAGATAGCATTGCATTACATTACATGGCAATGCAATGCACAGTTGCTGAAGTTGAACCAAAATGAGCTTGTAATCTGGCTTCTGCAACTTTGAACATGAAAAATCCAATGAGGAGAAGAAAAGCAAAGCCAAAGAGTCCATCCCAAAATCCGACAAACAAGCAAAATGAACAAAAAACATTGAATTCAATTCTTTCTGATTTTAGAAACTGCATTAAAGAAGGGGTGCACCGGTCCTGGAGATACTGCAATACCAGGTCAATGCGTGGAGTGGACAGAGCAAGCTCTTTTTCCATCTCCCTGTTCTAAAAATCCTTTTAATATATGGTCCCCAGATAGGGGACGTATCAGATATTAAACTGATAAGAACAGATTTTTTTTTTTTTTTTTAAGCCCGAATTAGTGTACAAAACCCGAGTGCGCTTAAAAAAGTGACAAGTGCCACAAAAAAAGTGCACTAGGATGCTGGTATTCTTGAAACCCTCTCCAAAAGGAGAAGGGTCCCCCAAACCATTCCCCGTCCCTCCGAGCCAGAAGGCCACAGCGAGGAACAGGGACAAATAGCCACCTCCAGCCGGAGCCAGAAGCGACCCAATCTTACCCCCAATACCTGCCCGAGTTCTCACCCGAGCAAGGCACTGGGAGCCAAAGACTGTGCTCCCCTCCCGGAAGAGGGGAGCCAACAACGTTCTCCTCCCGAAAGAGGAGAGCCAGGGGGGTTCAGGGGGGAGCGGAACCTGATGGCCACACACTCCCCCCCTAGACCTGCCAAGAGAGGAACCCGTAAGGGAACCGCATCCCGACAAAATCCTAGTAAGGACGTGGACACACGTGAAAAAGTGGACACACAGTGACAAAAAAAATTAAATAAATAGTGAAGGTTTCACAGTATAATACTGCCCGGACCTTCAACCGGGAATTGAAAAATTCCCCATCCTAAGGCCAGAAGGCCCGGAATAAGGGTGTGTGTGAAGAAAGAAATATTGAAGTGCTAGTGCAAATGTGCCATAAACTCAAGTGGGGTTCCCAATCCCAGTGAGTTAAGGCACCCCAGGGTCACCACTCCTGGGGCACTTCACACTTCGGGCTTTCGATCTTCCCCGGCCCAATGGCATCGATCCTGGGGGGCCATGCTTTCCACCAGATGACTATATTAGCCAACTGGCGTACTAACAAGCGCCTAAGCCCCAGTGTGCATAATGTATCAATCTACTAGGGCGGCCAACATCCAAAACCGCCTTTTCGAAAGATACTACACTTGATCTTAGCCAAAAGGCCGAGAAGCGATAACCAGAATTGGTTTCAAACTACGGAGCCACCCAAGGATCCTGAAAAGTCCATTTGTGGAGATGAGCTCCTGGACTCCCGTTAAGAAGATATGTTGTCAACCTCTAGATCCCTTACATGCCTGCACTTTTCAGCTTGCTGCTGCTGCAATCCACACGTTTTAGATCTGCATAACTCCACCTCTTTAAACACAGCACCTTCACCCCCTGCTGTTCCCACCCGCCTCAACACCGTTGGAAGGGAGGAGAACCAATTAAGGCGGGGGGTGGGGTGGAACGAGCAGCTGTCTACCCTTAGCAGGAGGGCTGCTGATTACATACCTCTCCTGCTGCTGCTGCTGCTGGCTGTCCAGCAGCAGACTGAAGGTGGCTGCTGCTGTGCACAGGTATATAAAGGCTCAGAGCCTATTATGACACGCGCAGCCAGCGTTCCATTGCCACATTCCATCTACTGCAGGCAGGATACCTGGCTGGCTGAATGTCGCTGAGAAGCTCACAGAGACCGCCATAAGCAACAGTTTAACAGAATGCCACAGACTAATCAACCAAACTTTTTGGGTTGGGTTCTCTTTTATAGTCTGCAGGCATTAAATGAAAGAAGTCAGTGTTCCAGCAGAGGGAGACAACGTTTCAGAAAAGGCATTGTAGCAAACCAAAAAAGAAATTTTAAGCGCAGCAGAGTAACCAGCGCACATACCTGTTAGCTCAGGTGAGTTTAAAAGGCTGCTGTTGATAACAAGGGCATTTGCTAAATAGATGGTGTGTGTGCAACAATATACTGAAAGGTCAATTATATTGTGCAGCTTATCTCACCACCTGTAGTTATTTAGGTGAAAGCTCCAAAATGCTTGCCTAATATGTCTGTTTATCCAAAAGGAAGTAAAAAGGGAGAGCTACAAAGATAGCATTGCATTACATTACATGGCAATGCAATGCACAGTTGCTGAAGTTGAACCAAAATGAGCTTGTAATCTGGCTTCTGCAACTTTGAACATGAAAAATCCAATGAGGAGAAGAAAAGCAAAGCCAAAGAGTCCATCCCAAAATCCGACAAACAAGCAAAATGAACAAAAAACATTGAATTCAATTCTTTCTGATTTTAGAAACTGCATTAAAGAAGGGGTGCACCGGTCCTGGAGATACTGCAATACCAGGTCAATGCGTGGAGTGGACAGAGCAAGCTCTTTTTCCATCTCCCTGTTCTAAAAATCCATTTAATATATGGTCCCCAGATAGGGGACGTATCAGATATTAAACTGATAAGAACAGATTTTTTTTTTTTTTTTTTTTTTTTAAACCATTCAGGTTGTTGTAAACAACAGTATGAAAGTCCGCCAAAACCTTCAAATAGTTGCTCAACTATAACTCATCATCATGGTTAATCTTTATTCTTTTTATAAATTTATGTTTCCAAAATCAGAGTTAGTAAATTTGTGCTATATTACTCTCATGAAGGTACATAAAATTACTGGTACTTTACCAGATGACGCCATTTCATGACCTTCCAAATGCCCTCAGCGTCCAATCCACCACCTCTACTCTTGTCCCATTTATATATAAGGTACAACCTAGATAGAATTAACCGAATACAGTCATTAATAGGTACAGTTTTTCTTTTGAACAAAGCCAGGTTTCTCACATCCCAAAGGCTTTCCATGACACACACCATTATTAACCACAAAATCCTTTCATTCACCTTTCCACATGCACCAATACCAAACATAGCCACTCTCCAGTTAATATAACTCACACCTGCTAATTCCTTACATAGACCACCCACGCCTTTCCACACACTATATGCATAATCACAATCCCACATCACATGTCTCACAGTCTCACTCGCTCCACACCCTTCTCTTGGACATACATTCGTTCTGATCAAATCTCTTCTCTTTTGCACATCTCTCACAGGCAGTATATCATGCAAAGCCATCCACACCACATCCTTCTGTTTATTCGACATACCATTCGTACCCAATTTTTCCCATGCATCCGCCACTTCATTAAATCTTAAATCATTAATATTACATTCAATCTCATTTGCTCTCATTTTTCCCATCACCGCTTTTGGTTTCTCAAACTCACACATAGACACAGCCAGCAAATCATTCTTTCTAACAAACCTTTCAATCACCTCATACCACACAGGACATTTAAAAGCCACAGGCACACTTCCATCTTTTTTCACCCAGCATAACCCATACAACATCCATCCAGCCATATATCGCAACATATATGTGTAGCACCCTGAGGATTCGGCTGCTACAGGGGTATTGCACCTCAACCCAGAGGTGTGATATTCCACTCCCGGGTAAGGAAGGAGTGTGGAACTGAGCTCAGATAGACTGCATGCATTACATACATCCCATTTCCGGGGAGCAGGCCGACGGCACTCCCACTTAGAAATGTGCAGGTGCGACCGAGCCTGTTCCTGGCTGGAGTGGGAGGGGGGAGGAACATCCCATGTAGTGTAGGGGCAGATAGGGGGAGCAGTCTGGGTAGTGATAGGAGCTCATTGGGTGCTGGTCACCTGAGCTCACACATAGAGGGATATATAAGGAGGGCACCAACTTAGATCAGGGTCAGACGCTGAGAACAAGTCAGTTGGAGAGGAGAGAGAAGGAAACAGCAGCCCTGGAGAGAGAGAGAGGAGAAAGAAAGAGAAAGACCCAGAGGGGGAAGACTGAAGGGACCCAAGAACCCAAATTAGAGCACCGGGTGAGGAGTCAGCAACAGGGTACCGGAACCCAAGCTGGTGGGGGCAAAAACAATCCCCAGCCAGAGACCGGAGACCGTGGGCAGTGTCTGTCACGGTCACCCACCACATTCACCCCGAAGGCACACCACATGCAGGGTCAGGGAACCCAGGGCCAAGGGTGTCCCAAAAGAAGGCCCGAGGGAGCTGGACCTAGGTGAATCCCTGGTGGGGACGGCTGAAGAAAGGACAGAGGGAGAGCTCAGGGCCACGCTCTGGACTTGTTTGGGGGTTGGCCGGATCCAGGACCTGGTGGACGCAGCACGGCTCGGGTGGTCACTAGCAGCTGGAGTGACCAGTACAACATCAGCAGTAAGTAAACACCCTTAACTGCACAACCCGAGTCTGTCTTCATTGCCGGCTGCATCGCACCACCACAACCCCCATCCTCTGCGCCTGTCCCCTCTGAGGCTATACCCCTCCCGTTGGGGGTTATCCCACCAAGCTGCGCATCCACCATCAGCCTCAGCGGACCCTGCAGCAGCGGCGGCCACAGTGACCGCATCACAACGGGTGGCGTAGTCGACACAACGAACTTTAATAACATCAGTAAAGACTGCCACATAACACTGAGCTTGACGCCCTGGGCACGGGACCGGGTCACAGCCGCTCGGAGACTACAACCCCCCCCATCTGATCCGGTGCCGGGTATTCCCCTCAGAAAGGAATATGTCCCAGGGGGCGCGTCAACTTTGGCGTAGTCGGCAGGATTACGTGCCCGCAACACCCGGGTACTGCGTGCCTGAAGAAAAGTGCAAGTTTACCTCAGAAAGAAGTCTCCCGCCGGTTCCGGAGGGTCCACGCCATCGGACTCCATCACCAGTCGTTTCCCGCCGATTGTCCGCCATTTCCAACTTGTTCCCGCCATCTGCAGAGTTTCCCGCCACTGGGCGACGCTTCCCGCCAAAACCGCAGATTTCCCGCCTTGGAAGAGCAGCGGACGCCATTATGGGCGTGCCGAAGGAGGGCAGGAGGCCACCTCCCATCGTGGGCCAGGACAGAAAATGGCGCCAAAAGTGGAAACCGCCCCCACCAATAGAGACTGTGATGCTGGAGGTGTCTGTCAGCGTGAAAGAACTCCCCCTGGAGCTGACAGTCACCGAGTTGCCCCGGGACCGCCCTCGAAGTGGGAGGAGACGAAAGAGAAGAACAAAGATGGGTGTCGCTTGGAGCAGTCTGGAGCGAGCGCACCCGGAGGCAAGAGGTCTAACGAGGAGTAGCGGAGGAGCTCACCCGGAGATGGAGAGAAAGCAGAACAGCACCGGCCCGCTGGCCAGGAGTCTGCTAGAGACCGAGGAAGGAGGGCAGAGCAGCACCGGCCCGCTGGCCAGGAGCCTGCCGGAAGCAGAGCAGAGCAGCACCGACCCGATGGTCAGGAGCCTGCTAGAGTCCACAACCCCGCTAGGTCTAGCGGAGATCCTTGCACAGCTCCCCCGAGACCGGGAGTGTGCACAAACTGCCCTGGAGGGCCTCGCAAGGAGGATGGCCCGGGTACAGCGCGAGATACTGGCGGAGTGGAGCCGGGAGATGGCCCAGCAAGCAGAGACCAGTCAACGGAGCACGCTACCCTGGAAGAGGAAGCAGACCGCCTCTGAGGATGGCGCGGGAGGACCCAAGGCCGGAGACGGCGCCGAGGAGGGAGCCGAACGCATGGAGGCAGGTAAAGGGGACGCCTATACCCCAAGCCGTGACACCGCTTACCTGTCCCAGCTCCCCGTCGCAGAGCCCGAAAGTCCCCCTGCTGTGCCCGAAAACGCCATGTCACCGACGCAGACTAGGCCCCAACCGGAAGCCGCCGCCGCGACCCCTGTGACGTCACACGCCTCGACCCCGAGCGTGACCAAGCAGGAAGTACCACCAGCCTGGTCGCAGGGCCTAGAATTCCCGGGCGCCGCAACACCAACAGCGCCCCCTACCTCTGCGGAGCCTCCGGCCTGGTCGCAAGGCCAGGTAGCCCAGGGCGCCGCCGTATTAACGGTGCCCTTCACCTTCCAGGTGCCCCAGGCCTGGCCGCAAGGCCTGGGCAACCCGGGCGCCACCACCACCGCGCCCGCGCCCGTAAAACCAAGGGTGCCACACCTGGGGGAGGACTTGTTCAGCCAGCTCACATGGCCGGACGGGTCTGAAGTAACAATCAGCTATAAGCAAAGAGCAGGAGGAAGACGCCGTTGAGTGCGGCCGACAAGTGATGTAAATAGTTACCCAATCGGGGTATAAAGGAACTGAAACTGAAACTGGAACTGTTGCTGCTGCTAAAATAGTCCCCGTTGGGACCAGTGAACTGTTTACCCGTTAACCCCTTCATCCTACAGGCTGAGGACTGTGAGCAGCCATTCCCTTCCCTCTACCTGGCCGAGGACTGAGAGCGGCCAACTTCCAACTTCCCCTGTATATAGTTGCGCGTCCTAAAGCGCCCCCTACCGGTTTTATAAGAAAACCAGATTTTTCTAAGAGACTGTCGCACTTTTCGCGGACACACGTTGCACAGTGTCCGGAGGAGGAACCAGAGACAAGAGAAGTCTACGAGAATATTTATATAAAAAGTTTTATATATATATAATGTTTATATGTTTTATATGTTCATATAAAAATTTTGTATGTTTTGGTGTTTTTTGTCTTACAGCCCGAGGACGTGCTGTGATTTACCAGGGGGGAATGTAGCACCCTGAGGATTCGGCTGCTACAGGGGTATTGCACCTCAACCCAGAGGTGTGATATTCCACTCCCGGGTAAGGAAGGAGTGTGGAACTGAGCTCAGATAGACTGCATGCATTACATACATCCCATTTCCGGGGAGCAGGCCGACGGCACTCCCACTTAGAAATGTGCAGGTGCGACCGAGCCTGTTCCTGGCTGGAGTGGGAGGGGGGAGGAACATCCCATGTAGTGTAGGGGCAGATAGGGGGAGCAGTCTGGGTAGTGATAGGAGCTCATTGGGTGCTGGTCACCTGAGCTCACACATAGAGGGATATATAAGGAGGGCACCAACTTAGATCAGGGTCAGACGCTGAGAACAAGTCAGTTGGAGAGGAGAGAGAAGGAAACAGCAGCCCTGGAGAGAGAGAGAGGAGAAAGAAAGAGAAAGACCCAGAGGGGGAAGACTGAAGGGACCCAAGAACCCAAATTAGAGCACCGGGTGAGGAGTCAGCAACAGGGTACCGGAACCCAAGCTGGTGGGGGCAAAAACAATCCCCAGCCAGAGACCGGAGACCGTGGGCAGTGTCTGTCACGGTCACCCACCACATTCACCCCGAAGGCACACCACATGCAGGGTCAGGGAACCCAGGGCCAAGGGTGTCCCAAAAGAAGGCCCGAGGGAGCTGGACCTAGGTGAATCCCTGGTGGGGACGGCTGAAGAAAGGACAGAGGGAGAGCTCAGGGCCACGCTCTGGACTTGTTTGGGGGTTGGCCGGATCCAGGACCTGGTGGACGCAGCACGGCTCGGGTGGTCACTAGCAGCTGGAGTGACCAGTACAACATCAGCAGTAAGTAAACACCCTTAACTGCACAACCCGAGTCTGTCTTCATTGCCGGCTGCATCGCACCACCACAACCCCCATCCTCTGCGCCTGTCCCCTCTGAGGCTATACCCCTCCCGTTGGGGGTTATCCCACCAAGCTGCGCATCCACCATCAGCCTCAGCGGACCCTGCAGCAGCGGCGGCCACAGTGACCGCATCACAACGGGTGGCGTAGTCGACACAACGAACTTTAATAACATCAGTAAAGACTGCCACATAACACTGAGCTTGACGCCCTGGGCACGGGACCGGGTCACAGCCGCTCGGAGACTACAACCCCCCCCATCTGATCCGGTGCCGGGTATTCCCCTCAGAAAGGAATATGTCCCAGGGGGCGCGTCATATGCACCTTTGTTCTTTTTACCCATTAGCACTACCACCGTTTTAATATAATTAAGGCTCAGGAATATTTCAATATCAGGAAAATTCAGACCACCATTCTGATATGTTTTGTATAAATATTCTCTCTTTAATTTTTCCATTTTACTCCCCCAAAAAAAAGTAAAAATTAATTTTTGTACTCTTTTTATTTTTTTGTATGGGGACGGAAAGACCCCAGCAACATAAAGTAATATTGGAAGTATTACTGCCTTAATTATAAGTACCTTTCCATTCAATGTCAACTCACGCATTCGCCAAAAATTCAGTTTCTTCTCTATCCGTAACCCACACTCATCCCAACTTTCAGTACCCTTCAGATCATCATTCAGCAATATACCCAAGACTTTAATCGGCCCTTCCATACATGTCACACCATCCATCTTAATCCTACTATCACCAAAACACTTAAAACAACATTTATCCCAGTTTACCCTAAAAGCAGACGCACCACAGAAAAAATCCAATAATAACTTCACTCTACTCATAGACGCAATACTCTCACTCACAATCACCACATCATCCATATATCCCAGCACCTTGACATTCATTCCTTTACTCCCAGGTATTAGCATTCCTCTTATCGCTTTCTCTCTCCTAATCATACATAACAAAGGTTCAATCACACTAACAAACAAAACAGGGGAGAGAGGGCACCCCTGTCTAACACCTGATTTAATCAGGAATTTATCACACAACCAACCATTCACTAAAACTTCACTCGTCACATCATCATACAAACATCTCACACCATCTAGGAACTTCTTAGGGAAACCCATTTTTTCTAACACTTCAAACATAAACACATGCGACACTCTATCAAACGCCTTCTCAAAATCTAAAGCCAACAACATACACTTCTGCTTTCTATCTCTACAGTCTCCCAGCACATCTCTCAACAACAACAGATTATCACTTATACATCTCCCAGGCACAGCACACACTTGATCATCCTTGACAACCTTCCCAATCACTTCACGCATACGGTTTGCTAAAATCTTGCTATACACCTTGTAGTCGGAATTTAGAAGCGTTATTGGCCTCCAATTCCCCAGTTTTTTCTTTTCACCTTTTTTATAGATTAACACAACCACACCTTCTTTCATAGATTCACACAGTTCTCCATTCTCCCACATATACTTACATACTTCCGTCAGATCCGCACCCATGCACTCCCACGCTTTCACATACAACTCTACTGGTATACCATCTTTACCTGGTGTTTTGTTTTTCTGAGCACTGAACACCACCTTTCTCACTTCATCCAGAATCACATCCTCACACAAGTTCTCACATTCATCATTATCCAATTTATCTTCCAAGCTACCTAACACTTCACCCATCAAACCAGAATCAATCCATTTATCCCCATACAGTCTACTATAGAAACCATTCACCTCCTCAATCACACCCTCTCCAGTTATACTCACATCATTCTCATCCAGTAATTCATCCATATCCATTTTTTTCCCATTCATTTTTTTGAAAAAGTATCTGGTACATTTTTCGTTTTTTTCCAGGTGTTCTATTTTGGTTCTGTACATTATTTCTTTCCCCTTTTTCTCAATCACACGTTTTAACTCATTCTTTGCTTCCACTAACAAATCACTCACATCAATCCCAGACATACTGCATTTTTTCAACCATTCAATCCTCATATTTAATTCTTTGAATTTATTTCTATATATGGCGGCTTTCTTGTAGCCCCATTTTCTGAAAAATTTTTTGATTTCTTGCTTCACCCAATCCCACCATTCTAACACACATGCAAACCTGTTTTTATAGTATCCCCACCTTTCATACTTCTTTTTAAACTCACTCATCACTCTTTCATCCTCTAGCAACCTCACATTCAGCTTCCATACACCCCTCCCATGCACAAAGCTCCCTTTCTGTCTGAACATACCCCTCAAACACTCGTGGTCCGAGAAGGGGACCGCACACTACTTAAAACTAATGCACTCCAGATTTTTGGAGAAAAGCATCCTGTCAATACGTGATTCGATCCCCCCTCTGTCCGCCCTATATGTAGGTGGTGGATTGTCCGACCTTAAAGTAGCGGCATCTGAAAAAGAAAAATCTGAAATTAAATGGGATAATTTTTTCCCGGTTACATCACCGGTTTCATCCGTAACACAATTAAAGTCACCAACAAAAATGGTAGGAATCTTTCCTGGCAAAAATAACTGAACCTTTTCCAAGAAAGCAAGACGCTCCTCTTTTCCGGTAGGACTATAGATGTTAACTATTCTTACCCGCCACCCCCTATATTTCACTATGGCAATAATGCACCTCCCCACCTCCACCACTGTGTAGCTGTCCATGCTGCACTCTGCGTTCCCCAGCAGGATCCCCACACCATCGTTCTTATTTACATTAGACCCAGACCAGATGTGCTGTCCATGAGGCCAGTCCTGATCGTCCGGCACTTCTGATAATCCGCACTCCTGCAGGCAGTAAATGTCTGCTCCCAATGATCTGATATACCTGAGCACAGTACACCTGCGTCCTTTAGATTTCATCTGCCTCACATTTAAGGATAGGACATTAAGTGAAGCTTTGGAAGCCATATCAGAACTTTCTTATGGAGATTTCTACATGTCCCCCATTTCTGTATCAGCCTTGTACTTCTGGGGGCTGGCAGCCGGACTGGTAACAGGTGAGGGCAGGAACCCCCTCTAAAAAATCGCAATCAGGGGAGAAAACCAAGTCTGGATAAGCCCGCTCACTCATGGGACTTTCACTGCCCTCATCTGCATAATGATAAGCGAGGCGGGGTTTCTTCACAGCATTCCCCCTGGTCTCTTCAGAGGACCTTGCTGCTGCTGTGAAATCCCCCTGCTCCTTTATTTCACACTTAGTGCCACTGGCACTGACACTCTGCTCCTCCTCTTCATCTGCCTGCAGCTTGTCCCAGGAGACATGGGGCGTTCTGCTCAGTGCCTCCTCCACATCTCCTTCACCACAGGCAGACACAAGTACTGGGAGCTGCTCGCTGAGCTCCATGTCTAGCTCCGCCCCCTCTGACGTCACCGGCTCCGTAGCTCCGCCCCCCACTCTCACTGCAGATACAGAGGCTGCTGCTGGAGCGCTCTGAGTCACAGGGACGGCAGCACTCACAGGTGTGAGATTCAGCAGCTGATTGCCTGAGGGCAGCTGATTACCTGCAGCTGAGGAGGCAAGTAACTCTTCACTGACAATGGAGTCAGCTCCATGAGGTCGGCTCTGCTGCAGAGCATTGCTACCAGGCATTACAGGGCTGGCAGAGGCAACCTGGGCATACAGCCTGGCTCCACCAGTGCGTGCCCTGCAATCCCTGTACACATGTCCAGACTCCCCACAGCCATTACATACAACAGGGTTGGGGCAGTCCTTTGCACGGTGCCCAGGTAGATTACATTTTCTGCAGAGCATTGCTTCAGGGCAGTTCTCCTGCATGTGGCCATAGGAGTTACATTTGCGGCAGTAAAAGGGGGCTTCAGGGAAAAATAAATATCCATTATTCCTGCCAATGCTGAAATTTAAAGGGGGATAGTGGAAACCCCCAGGGCCCTGAGGGTCTATCCCAAAACGGACAAAGAACTTGTGCTTCCCAGTCCACAGTCCAGACTCCATGCTAACTACTCTGTGGGCATACTGTACATAGGAACAATGTCTTTTAAGGAAATCTGCTATTTCTTCCAGGGGGACAAAGGGATTATGCATGAAAACCACTAAGGGTATGTCCCCTCTAGAATAAAGGACTGTGAAAGTAAGTCCTGAAAGCAAGTCATTGTCAGCATTTTCACTGAGGGCTCTGTACAGGTTCTGGCATGCACCAACAGAAGAAAAAACAAGCACATACCGTCCCTCTCTCCTGAATTCCTGCAGGCATACGATCTCCTCCTTCTTTACCTTCAGTATGTCATAAAGCACCATATTGACCAGGTATCCCAGTGAAAAATGCATTCTCTTCTCCTGCGCGACCTCGATCCTGAAACCATTACGGACCCGGGCATCCCCGGTCCCTGCGAAGTGGACAACTACTCCCATCCTTTCCAGGTTCGCCTTCTCTCTCCACCACTCCTTTTAGTACAGCATAGCTGTACTAGCCTTTAAAAGACCAGACCAGGCATACTGCACTTGATCTTAGC
>NW_027368355.1:0-50485 GCF_046119375.1 Phyllobates terribilis | reverse complement strand
AACAGAGAGGGCAACGACGTATTTGTTTTTCTTGATGTCGACGACAATATTTCCTGACAAGTCATCAAAGAAGATCGACCTCAAGTATTTAGAGTATGTCAACCCTCTCGATAAGGTTGACAAATTAGCTTGGGGGACGGGTATCCTATGCCACTTGTCCTTGGGCGAGCGTACACGGATTGAGTGTCGACAAGTATCTATGTGCTATACTCTTCTACAGGTAAACTCTATTTCAAAACACTATATCAGTACTTTCCACATTTCAGGCCTCTTCGATCATCTGAATGGAACCAAGATGCTCCAAAGCCATGGGCATCCAAATGGTACCATCTAGAGGGATCGCCAATAGTAGGGGGGTATCGAGCAATCCTTGATAGGATGACCATTTGTGATGTAAATACATTCTTATCTTACAATTATTACCTAAATAATCACACTTAATGTTAAATTAATTCAATATTTATGTTATGCGTAGGCCGATTGGATGTCATACAGTCCTCTTGACTTCAATGACATGGCATTGCGTCCCTCTCTATTCCATGGGTCCTATCATTGTTGCATCACACAAAGGCACACATGCCAGACCGGGTGGCGCGTCAATTTGGGCGTATGCAGTGGATCCCAAAGCCGGTGATTGACCCTATTAGAGCTCATAGACTATCCAGGACATTGACATACAAGGTGGATTATGCTCAAGGATATTGGATATGGAGTTCTCAAGGATGGCATACCTTATCCATCAAGGAATTAGGTGATGTTGTTAATGTGCCATGGCAGTCCGAGGGGCCGTACATGTCTTGGTTCTTAGAAAGGACGCACCCTTACATTACTTCTCCCCATGTGAGATCACACGAGGTAATAATTTAAATTTCATTCTTAAATTGCGATTTTCAATATTTAGTTTTTCTACCACATCTTATATTTTATACTTGACAAGCAAAATGTCAATCGAGTTGATGAGGCTAAAGTCGTAGGTGCCTATCAAAGAAACCCAACTCAGTATCCACTTAGTAAAGTGGGAAGTAGGGGTCGAATCCCTAGAGAGCCTGAGTATAGTTTATCTCTATTAATGCAACTAACGGTGTAACCAATGGGGGGTTTTGTATTGTAATTGTAACTAGACTATTGATGCTAACAAAGTAAAGTTGGGTTGTATGAATAATGATTGGGAACGCTCACTTATCAGAAATCAGCACATTGATCATCGAATCCTAATAGCTTATGCTCATAAACATTCAATTGGTTGTCCTACTCTTTGTTCTAAGATAGTAACTAGTCCAAATAGTTCTAGAAACCCTTATTGTAAGTTATAACCAAGGAAATCCCGAGATTCAATAACACAATAGCATTAAGAGCAAAGATAAGTAGGTTCATGCAATACTATTGGCAAATCGCCGATACTCGACATGAATTCGGAATCTCTACCCTATAAACAATAGTTCATGCAAATAGAATTTGCTACCAAAGGTGAAGACTTGTCAAATAGAATTATCTAAACCTAGCAATATGAACAATATCAATTAACCTAGTTTGCAACCTAGATGAAATCGATATCAATCAATTATAAAATCAAGCACAAGAGATAATGAAACAATCCTCAATTGAAATAGAAAATAAGTGTTTAGAAACTCACAATACAATAATATCCAAGGCTTCAATCCTTAAAGTGAACAATGGAAGACTTAGTTCATCACAATCTCTAAAAACAATGAAAAACTCTAAGGTGGAGGCAAGATGATAAAAGTGGGAGAGTAAGATCTCCCAATAAAACCTAAAGGGTACATATATGTCTTAGGAAATTAAGGAATAAAAGAAATAAAATTCAGAATTTAGTTGGAACAAAAAGATCCCGGATGGAAATTCCAAAACTCAGCCCATAATCCTTTTCGGCCGACCGCGACCGCGGTTGCTCCACCCGCGTCCGCGGTTATGTCTTCTGTAATTCCGCGGTCACGGCTAGCTTCTGCTGAAAAGTGATTCGTAGAATTGCCATAACTTTTGACTCACAATTCCGATTGCTCTCATCTTTTGAGATCTTCAATTAGACTTCAGTATCTAACTCCTAGAATTAGAATCAACTCAATCGGACATCGGATCATGGAGAACGATCCATCTGAAATCAGCTCAACATCTTAGCACTTTTTCTCGGCACTTCTTCGCTCTAGCTCCATCCTGAATACACCAATGATGGATACAAACGGAATCTCGATGGTTGTGCCACAAAACGCTCTCGAACTTTCTGCAAATCCATATGATGTACTCTCCAAGCCGGATTCAGGTAAATGCACTCGACAAGCTCCTAAACACCACTAAATCTAAGCTAATAACTGTTAGTTACTTCTTATGGAATCTCTTTATCACGAGTACACAAGTACCTTTTACCATTTTACGATGATTAACCACCGTATGAGCGGGCAGATGAGATGCATGATGCAGTAAGGAAGTCGATTGATGAGTTTCGCTCTTTCTAATGAGCATGAAGTTGTTTGAAATTTTGTATATGTGTATGTTTTGGATTTGGTTTATGTTTTGGATTTAGAGTATGTTTTGCAATTGGTTTATGTGTCGGTGGCCGTTGTTGACATTAAATGTGAAGAACTTTATTGGTTTCAAGTGCTGGATTTTCTCGTTTTAGTTATATGTGTTGTTGCTTTATTTTAACTATGATCTTTGTTTTTTCATTTCACCAACCTCATATAACTACATCCACCTCAATGAATTAAAAAATGGTTATAGGCCACAGTAAGCAAAATCAAATAGTTATGTATCTCGATAATGCTATAGGATAGTAAAACATATTATTTTTTGTCAAAATATAATTCAAAAGACTATATATGTGTTATATTTTATAAAAAAATAATCAAAAGTGATTTCTTGTATGCCAAATGGCATATACACAGAACCACAGGTTGGTGACATGCAGGAACCGACGGTTAGTAGGTGACGGAAATCCCCGGTTTACGTGTGCCAGGAACCATCGGTTTGTGCGTGGCATGAACCGACGGTTTGTGCGTGGCATGAACCGGCGGTTTGTGCGTGGCATGAACCAGCGGTTTGTGCGTGCCACGAACCGACGGTTTGTGCGCTGCGTTACAAAGTAAAAAAAACTGCGTCAAAAAGAATTGTTGTAATACATAGGTGAATGTCTTAGCAATTTATTCTTAAAAAGTGTGGAATTTGTTTAAAGATACTAATTAGAAGGGAGAGAATAGTAGAACTAATAGAACTAATAGACTTAAGAAATTATTAGTTAGAATTAATAAGAGAGCTCTAAATGGGGAGCTTTAATATATAGGTGATTTAAAGTGCCACAATAATTGGATCCAATTTAATATAATATATAAAGTAAATTATGAAATACATATGGTGTTTTTTTATTCTTAGGAAAAATATAGTTTATTACAATTTTAATTCCATGTTAAATTACTATGGTAGTTAATTTGGAAAATTAAAATAATCAAAGTGAAGAAAATGATTGTTTAATATAATAATTAGAGTTAGTTTTAAAAACATTTTAAATTTAATACTCATGAATTAGATTAAAATATAATTGTCTTAGCAATTTGTTGCTAAAATTGTGGATTTTTTTAAAGATAATAATTAGAAGAGAGAGAATAGTATAACCAATAGAAAAAATACACTTAAGAAATTATTGGCCAGAATTAAGGAAAAAACTACATATTACAGTTATTGAATCTATATAAGAATTCAATAATATATAAGGGCTAGGGTATTAAATATTAGTGAGAAATTAATAAGTAGCGTTTGTTTCGCACAATAAATACAAAGAGACTTTCCACTTGTAAAAGATTAGTAATAAGAGGAGAAAACATACCAAGTTTATGTATGAAGACATGGTACAAAAAGGGTAATGAAGAATTCTCTTCTACTTCTGTCCTTGGAGTGTTAGCCATCCAACAATCATTTGCAGCTCAGGTGAACAAGCAGAAAGCTTATTAATACCCTTGTGTCATGTCATAGACAATCGATACTTGAATTCTTAAACCACTGAATAGCAACCCAACGTAAACGTGAAATTGTCATAACAAACGAATTAAACAACAGTAGAAATTCTAGACAACTAATCAAATTCCTAACCAAGTAAATTATCTTTTTAACTCTCTAATAACAGATCGAGAGGTGGACAATCCATAATAGAATAACACAAATTAAATTTTATAAAGAGAGCGGTAACTAAATAATGGAGAAAGATCGAGGGTGAATTACAATTGTTACGTATCTAATCTTAATTTGATAGAAGAAATCAATGATTCACTAGAAACTCCATAGAATCAAAAGAGCAAATTTCAAAGAGAAATAGAGGAAAATAAAGAGCATTTTCAATCAATTCCAACTGAATGTGATTACGACATATATCATTAATCACTCTCACGTGCACAACACGTACTCACAAATTTGTTACAAATCTAATGTATAATATTCATATCCCCTCCTCAAACTAGACATAGACTATGAGAAACAAGGCCCAACTTGGAAGAAAAAAACATGTTACTGCTCTCCCAATGGCTTAGTCAACAAATTAACAAACTGAGATGCTTAGTGTGCTCGTGATAAACGGGGTTGGAAGAGATGTATTGTGCAACCTTGTTACCATAATAAAGTGACACAGGACGAGGGACCGAAACATGGAGATCAACAAGGAAAGCGGCGTCCAAAAGAAGCTCACTGGTCGTGGAAAACATAGCCCGATACTCTGATTCAGGTGAGCTCTTGGAGATGGTGGGTTGTTTCTTAGTCCTCCAAGAAACAAGGCAAGCCCCAAGGCAAACGCAATAACAAGTAAGGGACTGGCTGGAAAAAAACACAACTCGCCCTATCCGCGTCACAATAGGCATGGAGTTTGAGAGGTGTAGACGAAGGATAATGGAGGCCCAAATCAATCATACCTTGGAGATGATGGACCACATGCATAGTGGTAACGAAATGTGGTTCACGAGGGGAGCTAACGAACTGATTAAGATGCTGCAAAGCATATGATATATTTGGATGAGTAAGATTTAAATATAAAAGTCGACCAATCAAATGTTGATACATCTCGGGACCATCAATCAAAACACCCTCAAACAATGATAACTTGAGACCACGAGGGAGAGGAAATTTGGCAGGAGCACAATCAATAATGTTCGTATCCAACAAAATATCATAAACATTTTTGTGTTGATTCAATAACGTACCAGCAGTAGAGCGAGCCACTTCGATGTTGAGAAAGTAGTGGACTGCATCAAGATCTTTAATTGTGAATGCAAAATCAAGGGCATGCTTAGTGGCAAGAATATCTTGCTCATTATCACCGGTTAAGAGCATATTTTCCGCATAGATGAATGCAATAATGAACAAATCCGACGGGGAAACTTTCACGACACCGAGTAATCATGTTAGGACTGCAGAAAATCCAAAGCAAGAAGAAGAATTTTAGTGAGCTCGAAATTCCATTGACGGGAGGCTTGCTTAAGCCCATATAACGAGCGGCGAAGGTGTAAACTTGTCCCAAAAGAGCCATACCCCAAAGGAACTTGCATATAAACCTCCTTGTCTAAAAACCCATGAAGGAAAGCATTATTTTATATCGAGTTGATGAATAGGCCAATTCCGAGCAGTGGAAAGAGCAAAAATAAGACAAAAGCAAACTTAGCAACCGGAGAAAAAGTGTTCTTATAATACTTTCATTTGACTTAAGTGTAGCCCTTAGCAACTAACCGAGCTTTGTAACGCTCAACAGTTCCATCCGATCTGAATTTGATTTTGTAAATCCACTTGCAGCCAATTGTGGACTTAGAAGGCGGTAGAGAGACAAGATCCCAAGTGTGATTTTTCTCGAGAGTTGCTAGCTCTTTAGTCATAGCTTCAACCCATATAGGATCTTTAACTGCTTGCGTGTATGAAGTCGGTTCATATAGAGAAAAATCATTAGCCAGAGAATAAGTGTATGATGTTGAATATCCATCCAAATGACAATGAGATGCCATAAAAGATTGAGAACCAGAAGAAGCAACTAAAGTAGGACAACCATAATCCCAATGCCGGTTTGGAGGTTTCCTAGTGAGAGGAGGAAGACCTGAAGGAGGTAGATCAAGAAAATCTGTATGACTGAGAATCGAGAACGTCATAATTGTATCTGGTGGTTTGGTGGTCGGTGATGAAGTGGCCGAGGGGAGTAGCTGCAGCCGGCGTTGAAATCGACTCAGACAACGGTGAAGATATATTCACATGAGTTGGGATCGGGGGAATAGGAGCAACAAAAGGGTTGGATGCAGAATCAATGTCATCATTGTAAGCAACATGATTCGCTAATAGCAAAATATGAGGAAAAGTAGTCGGTTTGTCGGAAGCACACACTGGTAAGGTTGCAAAAGGAAACTCATATTCCCGGAATGTAGCATCACGACTAACAAAAGTATGATATGTTGCTAAATCGTATAACTTGTACCCCTTTTGAGCATATGGGTAGCTAATGAAAGAACAACCATGAGCACGAGAGCTGAATTTATCCAAAGGTCGGGTATGTGTATAAGCCAAGTAACCAAAGACTCGTAGATCATCATAGCAAGGGGGCTTCCCAAGCAAAACCTCACAAGGAATGCGCCATTGAATGACGAAACTCGACATTTTTTAATAAGATGTGTGGCGGCAAGTGCAATCGGCCTAAATTTTGGCAGTAATTCGAGCGTAGAGTTGTCATATGTGTATGTCCCATCCTCCAAAGTAATTTTATAATCCTAACTCTTTATACATTGTAGATAGTGTAAGTAAGGGTCGATCCCACGAAGAACCAAGTATTGTTATTATTATTGTAATTTTCAAGTAATCAATAGTTCTTTTTTGTCTATGTAGGTTGTTATCAATACCTTAATTAAAGTCACTTAGTTAGACACCAAATTCACTTCCAATCCTCTGAGTATTTCATCATGGTCTTATTCTGTACTATGATTTCTCAATCATGGTCTTGTTCTACACTACTCTGTCATATGAAATCTCTAGTCACACACAAGCCCCTAGGAACTCTAGACCCAATGTAACTAGTTAGAACACGGCCATACATAAGCAGGGGCGGAGCCACAAGGGGGGGGGGCGAGGGGGCACCCGCCCCTGCGGTCCTCCGACCGAACAATAGTATATATTCGTATTTTAGTTTATAATATTTTATTAAATTGATTAGAAAGACAAATAAGTAATCTTGGTGTAGTGGTATATGTCTAGTAATTGGTACTCTTAATGGCAATAGGTCATGGGTTCAAATCTCATTAACTCTAATTTTTTCAACTATTAGTACTTCTTTTTTTAATTTGTATAAGTATTCATCATTTTTCAATCTATCTTTTTTCATGTTCAAATATTTTAGACTTTTATATTTAAGTTATTATTACTTTTATCTTTTATAATTTTACGTATCATATATGGTGTAAATATAAATTACTTAAGTCTAATTTTTTATATTTATTTTTAATAAAAAACAATTAAAATAATTCTTAGTGTATAATATCTATATTAGTTTAAATTTATATTTTATATGTTTTTATTGATTTTACCCTTTATTATAACATAATAAATTTTATTTCAACTTATCCTACATATATGAATTTTCAAGTAAACAAACAAAAAAATGAAAAGAATAATTTATTATAGAGATCAAATTTTAAATCGTCGGATTTTTATTCATTACATATATTTGGCGTACATTAAGTCTTTATTTACTTTCAAATATGATTAAAATAATCAGATAATACTTCATAAATATTAAAATAATTATAAATAAATCATAATAATATAAATGACTAATGAAAAGAAGAAAAATATAAAACAAAATTTGCCCCTCCAAGAATAATTTTCTGACTCCGCCACTGTACATAAGTAAAAGAGAAGCATGACCACACTAAGATTAAAGGGTACATGCATCGATAGCTACACTAGAAACGTATAATGTATATATTCATTTCTACTCTACATGAACTATTACACAGGTCCTAAAACATGCAAAATTTGCTACTTTAGTTAAAATTCAAAACTTATCAATTAATCCAGTCAATAATACACACTTAACCAATATTCTAGTATGAAATACCAATCCTTATTAAGGTGTGACTGTTACGATGTTGATATTAAGGACATATAATCTAACACATATAACAATTGCATTAACCAATAAAGTTTACAACTTTAACCTGTAGTAATGAAGTACTCAAGAAATCTCTTGGATGGCATACTTATACATACTGTCATGAATCAATAGGATTAACATAAGAGAATAATAAAACACTTAAGATAAAGAAAGAATAAAACTCACAAATCCATATTCAAGAAAGCTTCAACAATCAAATTAAGCAATAGTGCTTAACTACTCATATTATTGAATTGAAAAAACTATATCCATATGTTCTCTTGATATCGATGAATGAAAGAAACTAAGACCTTATTAGAGAGACTCTTGGACTGTCTAACCTAGATCCTACTAGATTTTCTAATGATAAATAATAATAAACTGTCTCTATCTAATGTAAGAATAGCGAAAAATATTATATGGTTTGAATTGAGATCCGATCTTCTCTCATCCGCGACCACAAGGTCATTAGTCGCGTATGCCACCTTGCAATCACCAACTTATGGGAATTTCTCTTCAAAAATTGAACATAATATGCGATTGCCATCACCAAGTTCTACTCGTGGTTGACGGTCCATGTTCTTTTAAGAAACTCCTTTTTGCCTTCACTTGGCTTCTAGATGCTCTTATCCTTCACGTCTTATCTTCACTCCAAGCCATACACATCCTTGTCATGCTCACCTATCTTCCTCGGGAGATTCTTGCTCTTCTCTTGACTTGTCATCTTCACTTCATCAACTCTTAGCACAACTTCAACTAAATATTGACTTCTTATTATTCACCTAAATATATTTAGATCCACACAAAATTCCGCATATCTCCCTTATAATCATGTTAATAAAGCCTAGATAGCACCTACAAAATAGTGCCTATCACGTACCTATGATTGTCATGTTCGTGGGATGCAATACTGAGATCCAAACCTTATCTCAAAGTTTCTCTTGCATTGCTAATACACAATCAATGTCTTGTAATGTATTTCAAAAATTCTTGAATTTTGTTAGGGGACAAAAAAGTATTGAAAACATATAGATGAGTGAGTTTGAATACCTTCTTGGTACTTAAAAACCTTTAGATAATTGATTAATTGTCCTTTATGTTCTTATTTTGGATTGACAAAATGTGGTTAAAGCATGTCCAGAACCACTTGAAAAATAATGCTAATGGAACCGACCTAGAACAGGTCCACCAGACTGAGGGGCCCGAGTTCATGAACCGGAACCACCTAGGGATATCGTTGGGGTGGATAGATTACTACCCCTCCCCGTTTATGAATTCAATCTCGTTCTTGTCCCCATTTTGTGTGGGAAATATAATCTTTCCGCTTCTCCATATCTAACAGGACTAAGATCCCCCATCCCCGATTATTATAAAAATTAGTTATATTTTTTTTCTCCATAAATATGCATATAATTAGTGTTGAAGATACGTAAAATTTAACCTTATGGCAGGATCATCTTAGAAAAAATAAATTTTCAAGACTAAAAAATATAAAACTGTTATATAAGTATAAAATCATCCTAAAAAGTCATTTTACGGAAAGTCCCGCGAGTTTCTCATTTGACGAGGAATAGAATCCTCAACCCTGCACAACATTAATTTTTCCATCCCCGTTTATATTAAATCGAAAATAAAATTCCCTTACCCATAGCCAGGGATGAGTATTGGTCGAAACCCAAACCGACCAGGACGGACCAAAGACCAAATTCCCAAATTTCAGGGTCAAAGATCAAACTAAAAATATCGACCTGGTCTATTCTCAGTCTCATTCTGGTCCATGTTTGGACTGAATCGAACTGGAATTGTATTTTTTTTTATAATATTATATATATAATTATATCAAATATACAACTAATTTAAGTAAAAAATATTAATATCGTATATATATAAAGGATCCGGATCATATGAGAACGATATCTTAAGTGGGAAAGGAGAACACATCTTGACCATTCGATGTTTCTAAATCCAATGGCTAGTAATCGCCGATCAACGCATGATTTTCTTTATTAGTGCATGGTTTTTGTGCATTAGTGTATGATTTCTTTTCACTAGTGCATGATGTGTTGACATTAGTGCATGATTTATGTGCATTAATGCATGATTTCTATGCACTAGTGCGTGATGTGTTAGCATTAGTGCATCATTTCTTCGCATTAGTGCATGGTTTCTGTGCACTAGTATTATGGTTTCTATGCATGAGTGCATGGTTTGTTTGCATTAGTACATAGATTATGTGCATTAGTGTATAGTTTCTTTGTATTAGTGCATAGTTTATACTACATTGATGCATGGTTTTGTTAGCATTAGTGCATGATTTATGTTCATTAGTGTGTTTTTTGGCATTTGTGCATGAATTATTCACACTAGTGCATGATTTCTGTGCATTAGTGCATGAATTCTATGCATTAGAGCACATTCAATGGTAAAAGATCAATGCCAATCAACGCTGGTCAAAACCTATCAATTTAAAACATATAATTGTTTTTAATTTACATTCAATTTCATTCTCATTTTTAATTATATTGTTTATTATTATTTAACACTTTTTCACATATATATTATCTTATATAATTAATACTACCTCCGTCCCCAAATTATACACACATTTGTGTGTTTAGTTCTGTTTTTAAGGAAAAGTGAAAGTGATGATTGTAGAAGAGAGATAGAGAGAAGGAGGAGAGAGTAAAAATTTGTTGAAAAAAGAGAATATGGGTTGAAATTTGATAAAGTGTGTAAATTTAATTTCTAAATATGAAAAATATTTATTATATTTTAAGACACCCAATAATAAAAATGTGTGTTATAAGGACAGAGCGAGTACTACCATTTTTTTTTGAAATATTGGTCCTAACCGGATGGGAGTGACTTTTGAACAAACCAGACCGAATATGAAAATCTTTGGACCCAAACCGGACCGAATCACATGGTGAGACAGGTTGCTATGCTATCTTTAAACCGGCCGGGTTTAGCAGAAGGTCAAACAGGGTCGGATTGGATGAAACAAATACTACATTATTATTATAATTTGAGCAGCTTAATATTTCTTCCGTCCTCCGTTCAGCCGCGCCTGCCTCCCAGGCGCCACCGAGAGATGCGATGATGCAAGGGCTCCACCACCCGCAGCAGCAGTTAGCCGCTCTCCTCTCCGTCGCACTCAAGAAGGATTCCTCTGCTTCCGCCGCTTCCACCGCCGCAGCCTCGGCGCCTAGCAGCGGCGGAGGCGGTGAAGCTGACGAATCAAACCGTGTTTCCGCCCTAAACTCCATCCATCACTTCATTCTATATCCTCCCAACTCCGTCCTTGTCGCTCACTCTGCTACCTTCCTTTGCCAAGGCCTTTTTCAGCTTCTCTCCGACAAGTTAGTTTCCTCTTTCCTCCTTTCTCTCGGTGGCTTGAAGTAACGAGTCTCCCGATATGCATTCTAATTTCGTTGATTGTTTGGAATTCCAATTCTTTGAAATTTTGCGGTGAACTTTTAGCGACTATACGTCAATGTAGGTTTTTAGTGCTTTCCTTCTACTTATACTGAACAAGATGTGCCTTTTAAATGTTGGGAAGCTTTTGGTAACTTCTATTTTAATGTTTTGTACTTTCAGATTATAGATTTGGAATGATTACTCTTATTGCGCATTGATGTTCTGTTTGATTATATTTGCACCACTTATCTCACATCTTCTCTAATGCCTCAGCTCACATACAGTGCGACGGTCAGCAGCAACAACATATGGAGCTCTCTGTTCTGTCTTGTGCTCTGTCATCCTAGGATCTAATGCCCTGCACAATCATGCTCTGCTCACCAGCTTAGTTGACCGTTTCATAAACTGGTCTTTGCCCTCGCTCAGAATCAACAATGCCTCTAACGGCTCAATTGAGCTGGCATTAGAAGCCATCCGCGAATTTCTTAGTGTTGGAGATGCAGGGGCTGTCGAGAGATATTCTTTTCCTGCTCTCAAAGCCTTTAAAGAGCTCCTTGAAGATGAAAGAACCTCCATCACCCTACTTCATCAACTTTTGGATGTTCTGACTGTGATATCCTTGAAATTCTTTAGAACCTTCGAAAACCATTTTGCTGACATTGTTGATTTGCTTCTTGGGTGGGCTATGGTACCAGATATTGCAGAATCTGATACTAGAGCTATTATTAGCAGTTTTATGCAATTTCAGAAGCACTGGGTTGTTTCTCTGAAGTTCCCCCTGGACTTGTTGCTTAAGTTTTTAGGTGACATGGATGTTCTTCTTCAAGATGGAAATCTAGGAACTCCTCAACAATTTCGGAGATTGGTAGCATTATTATCTTGTTTCTCCACAGTTTTACAGTCCACAGCATCTGGGTTGCTAGAATTAAACCTCCTTGGTCAAATAGTTGAGCCGTTAAACGAAATGATTCCTAACTTGCTTGGATGTTTGTCCATGGTTGGAAAAAAGTTTGGATGGTCCAAATGGAGCGAAGACTTATGGAGATGCTTGACTCTTTTGGCTGAAATATTATGTGACAAATTCTCAAATTTCTACCCGTTGGCTGTTGATATTTTGTTCCAAAGTTTAGGGAGTGGGAATGTTACATCTTTTCAGACTCACGGTGTTTTAAAGACTAATCTTCAGCTTTTATCTTTGCAAAAGCACGGTCTTCTCTCTTCATCAGTAAGGAGAATTTTGCAATTTGATGGTCCGATCTCGCAACTTCGTCTACATCCAAACCACTTGGTCACATGCAGTTCTGCTGCTACCTATATTTTCTTGCTTCAACATGAAATCAGTGAAGTGGTTGAATGTGCTTTAACCTCCTTGCTCGAGGAGTTAATCTTGTTGCATGGCATGCTTGAGTCACTTAATAAAAATGTGTTGAATGCTAAACTCTATTCAAGACTGGAATTGCTTGCCTTTTTTAACTTTGACCTGAAAGTGTTGCCTGGTGCTGTTTTCAAGTTTGACTTGAAAAGGTGTGAGAAAGTTTTGTCATTTATTTTGTTAAGGCTGAATCCAGTAAATACACCTATAAGCAATTGCATGCAGTGGCAAGTATGTGTTTTTGAAGCAGTGAATAGCCTTTCTTCTGCAGAGTTCTTAAGGAAGTGTTCTATACAGGAAAGTAATGATAATGAAGAACGTGTAAACCGTAGACTATTCAATGTCACCCTAGATCATCTCACGAAATATAGCCCTCTTATAATGAAGGGACTTGAGTTATCTTGTCCGCTTGCTGTCAAGTTAAAGGCTCTAGATTGGGTCCACCAGTTTGCTGACGATTTCATGACAGTGTATGAGAATTCATGTATAAACCCTAGTGAAGATCTTGGATTCAGCAAGATTGTTCACGCGCTCATTTTCTCTGTACTTAATGCTGCACTAGATAGAGAACTGAAGGTAAGATCTCAAGCTGCATTAGTTTCTGAGAAGCTGTTACGGTCAAAGATTGTACATCCAGCACACTTGTACAAGATAGGAGAACTCATACTTGAAAAAATCGGTGATTCAGATGCTAAAATAAGGAGTCAATTTGTAAGACTTTTTGCTGACATCTTGCCCGTTGCGATCTATTTACACGGTCAGTCTAATGAAATGCCTTATTTGCACTGGAAGCAAATATTTGCCCTGAAACAGCTACCTCAGCATATACATCCACAACAGCTTGTTTCTATTCTAGGTTTCATCTCACAGCGATGGAAAATGCCTATTTCTTCATGGATACAACGTCTCATCTACAGCTGTCAAAGTGTGAAAGAAGAAACAGATTTGATTGACATGAAGCATGAAAAGGATCTTCTAGAAGCTACTAGCTCTGTGAACAACTTGGCTGGTGTATGGTGGGCTATAAATGAAGCTGCTAGATATTGTACTTCAACTCGCCTCCGTACAAACCTAGGTGGGCCCACCCAGAGTTTTGCTGCTATAGAGAGAATGCTTTTGGATGTTGCACATGTTCTACAGATTGACGCAGAACAGTCTGATGGAAGCTTAAGTATAATTGGTTCTTCTGGTGCTCATTTATTGCCGATGAGACTATTGCTGGATTTCGTTGAAGCATTGAAGAAAAATGTTTACAATGCTTATAATGGATCTACTGTTTTACCATGTGCTTCGCGACAGAGTTCGTTGTTTTTTCGCGCAAACAAGAAAGTCTGCGAGGAATGGTTTTCTCGCATATGTGAGCCAATGATGAATGCTGCTTTAGCTTTACAATATCATGATGCTACATTGCATTATTGTAGTTTGCGCTTGCAAGAGCTTAGATCCTCTCTGAATGATCGCAGCTTTGTAAGGGTTGTGAGGTATATGGCTCTGGCTCTCTGTAAAAAACGTGAACCAGATATGTTGATTGGTTTGCAGAAATGGGTGTATAGCAGTTTTTCTGCAGAGGAAAAACAAATACCTGGTGATTTATTGTGGATTAACGGTCTTGTGTATGAAGCAAAGGGACAATATGAGAAATCTTCTGCTTTTTTTGCTCATTTGCTACAGGAGGACTCACTCAATTCTATGGGTGCTGAAGGTATACAGTTTGCTATATCTCGTGTAATTCAGGGTTATACTGCAACTTCAGATTGGAAATCTCTTGAAGAATGGTTATCAGAGCTTCAATCTCTTCGTGCAAAGCACTCTGGAAACAGTTATTCGCGTGCTTTGAATACAGCTGGCAATGAAATGAATGCTATACATGCTCTGGCTCGCTTTGATGAACAAAATCTACCTGCTGCATGGGCTTGTCTTGATTTGACACCGAAAAGTAGTTGCGAACTCACGCTTGATCCGAAATTGGCACTGCAAAGGAGTGAGCAAATGCTTTTACAGGCAATGATATATCACTGTGAAGGAGAATTAGAGAAGCTGCCGTGCGAAACACAGAGAGCAAAGTCAATGCTGGATGAAGTATTAACTGTTATTCCTTTAGATGGTCTAATGGAAGCAACACCATATGCTACACAACTGCACTGCATTTATACTCTAGAAGAAGCTAACAGACTAAACAAGACTGAAAGTACAAAGCTATTGGATTCAGCACTCTGTTTTTCAGTTAATAAAGTTAATCAGGATTGCAGTTCATGGTTGAAGCTTTTTAGGGTTTACCGTACCATATCACCAACCTCATCAACTACTCTTAGACTTGGCAAGAGCATTATGACATTAGCTCGTAAACAGGGTAATCTTGAGTTAGCAAGGCGTCTACAGAGCTATCTCAAGGATCATATACACAGTTTGTCTGAATTAGCTTCAAGTTTGCAGTATGAAGAGATTTTAATGATGCATGCAGAGAATAAGGTTGAAGATGCAGTGACAGAAATGTGGTCTTTTCTTCGCCCTTGCCTAATTTCTTCTGATAGTAGTTATTTAAAAGCCAAGGCTTGCTTGAAACTATCAGCATGGCTAAGACAGGGCTGTTCTAGTCTTGATTTGGAAAGTGTAGTTCCTAAGATTTTTAAAGAGTGTGATATAGTTGGTGGCGGAGATGTAAGCATGAATTATATGTTAGATGAAATTGTTGGTGCAACTTTGAAAATGTCAACTCGAATGTGCCCTGCAATGGGTAAGTCATGGATTTCATATGCGTCCTGGTGCTTTGCTCAAGCTAAAGAGAAGATCGGTTTGACCAAAGATGAAATATCGCAAGTGGAGTCAACTATTTCAACTCTAGTTCAGGAAATATGCAGTGGTAATGATACTATCTCAACTCTAGTTCAGGATGTACTTGAATCCACAGCTGGAGCTCCAGGTGTCGATGATTTTGATGGCCAGTCCATCTCAGCATATGTAGTTTCTCAGTTGCAGAAAATATTCTTGAGTAATCTTAATGTTGAAGAAGCAATTTTATCATCTTCAATTGATGCTCTGGTCAATGTCTGGTGGTCTTTAAGACGGAGAAGGGTGTCTATGTTTGGCCAAGCAGCTCATGGTTTCATAAAATTCCTTTCTCATTCTTCCTCTAAGCTCTCTGATAATCCACTTACTGCAATGAATTATGCTTCTATTAGTCAAAATTCTGTCAGTTTAACCCTCAGAGCGACATTGTTTATCCTGCATATTCTTCTTAATTATGGTGTTGAGCTCAAGGATATGCTTGAACCTGCTCTTTCTTCTATTCCTTTGTCTCCATGGCAGGTTTTGAACTTCTCCATGCATGCTACTACTACATATGATTTTAAACTCATATAAACTCTGATATTAGATCATTTGCAGGAAATAACACCTCAATTGTTTGCTCGTTTAAGCTCTCATTCTGAGCCTGTTATTCGTAAACAATTAGAAGGTTTGCTAATGATGCTGGCAAAATTGGCTCCTCGCTCAATAGTCTATCCTACACTTGTTGATATTAATACCTCTGATAAGGACCCTCCAGAGGAGCTTCAGCACATATTGGATTGCTTGGTACATCTATTCACCCTTTTATAATCGATTTTTAATTTTTGTTATATTTCATGCCTTTCGAATTGCTTGTGAACTCGGATTTGTTGCATGATACATCATGCTTATAATTTCTATTTTTTGCTCTAAAAGCTTGAGGAAGTCCTCTACATGAAGTTTTGCTGGTTACTTATTGAGGTTCATAAATATTTTGTATTCAGCCTTCTAACTAGTTGCTCCTTTTTCGCTACATGCAGATGAAGCATTATCCTAGACTAGTTCAAGATGTTAAACTGATGATGCATGAGCTTGGAAATGTAACAGTTCTCTGGGAGGAGCTTTGGCTCAGCACACTTCAAGATCTTCATGGAGGTACTTATTCGTTAAAAATTGGCTTTTTCATTGAACTTGATTGCTACTTCGAAAAATCATCGAACTGTATCTGATATATATCCTCAATTGGTATCAGAGGTACAAATTTTCTTTTATCCTTGAGAGAAGAACTGCCTTCAACTGTCCAACATTATTGTTTGTATCAATGGCAATATAATCAATCAATATTTTATTGACTCAAGATTCTTACTCCTGCTATAGAAAATTGGAAGAGAAACTCCTTGATTTTGAAGGATTAAACCCCTATGCCTACATAAACACATTTACAGAATAATATTCCCATTAATTGTTGAATGAGAAACACGTTTTGGTATTTGTATGCTGACTACAATATTGTGTACATAGTTAACATATAATAGTTTTTAAATTCTCTATTTTATACAGATGTAATGAGGCGGCTAAATCTATTGAAAGAGGAAGCTGCAAGAATTGCAGATAATAACACTCTTAGCCATACCGAGAAACGCAAGATCAGTGGTGCAAGATACTCTGCAATGATGGCCCCTATCTTTGTGGCATTAGAACGCCGTCTAGCTCTGACATCAAGAAAACCTGAAACTCCACATGAAAAATGGTTCCAAGAGGAATATCAAGAGCAACTCAAATCAGCTATTTCTGTATTCAAATCTCCTCCAGTTTCAGGTGCACCACTTGCAGAGGTTTGGCATACATTCAACACTATTGCTGCATCATTAGCTGCATACCAGAGAAAGTCAACAGTTTCTCTTGATGAGGTGGCACCACAACTAGGTTGTCTATCTTCTTCCGATATTCCAATGCCCGGTCTTGAAAAGCAAGACACACAAGGAATCATCACTATCGCCTCTTTCTCCCAACAAGTGTCTATTTTGTCTACAAAAACTAAGCCTAAAAAGATTGTTATGTTAGGCTCTAACGGTGAAATGTACACTTATCTTCTTAAAGGGAGAGAGGATTTGCGACTTGATGCTAGAATAATGCAGCTACTTGAAGCTGTAAATAATATCATTCATTCATCTTCTGAGACAAAAGGTCAGTCTGTTGGCATCCGTTACTATTCTGTAACACCAATCAGTGGTTGTGCTGGTTTAATTCAGTGGGTGGATAATGTGATAAGCATATATAGTGTTTTTAAGTCATGGCAACAGAGGATTCATCATAGTCAGATGTCAGCTAGAGAAAGTAATGATCATCCTGTACCTAGACCAAGTGATATGTTTTATGGTAAAATTATACCAGCACTGAAAGAAAAAGGAATTAGGAGAGCTATCTCAAGAAGGGATTGGCCCCACGAGGTTAAGCGAATGGTTCTTCTTGAACTTATGGAAGAAACACCGAAACAGCTGCTTCATCAAGAACTTTGGTGTGTTAGTGAAGATTTCAAAGCATTCAGCTCAAAACTGAAGAGGTAATCACTAGCTATTGCTAAATGATAAAATGAAAGATCAATATATCATTGAAGAGAAGAAACAATGTTGGATTAATTGATTACCAATTGCAGGGTTTCTCTAGCTGACATCTGACTGTGAAGGCTATATAAAAATAAGCTTGATTATATTGGTGTTAAAAGGATGAAAAAGAATATTGCAAATTGGTGAAAAATATCATTATTTATTGTCATTTTGATACATGGGTATGTTTTAGGCTTATTTTATTTTGTATGAGTCAAACTATGAATGTCCACTGTCAAGTTTAATGTTTAATACTTGATAACTCAAGTATTGATAAACGCTTTTAAGGCATTAGGTTAATTAAATGTTAAATAATGTTCAAAACTGTATTAGAATTAAGTCAAATAAGAAACATATAAATTGGTTAGTTTTTTCACGAGAATTTGGATCAATTTGGTTTTTAACCGAACCAAACCAAAACGTTTCGGTTTTGACCTAATGCTCAACCCTAATCAATTACCCAAATAAGGGTATCGCATAACTTGAGAATATTTTTTATTAGCACTCCCGAATAACCTTCTGCTTGCTTATTTTTCTCGAGATTAGCATGTGAGATTCATTAATGATGTTGTTTGAGGTTTCACTTCCTGTCATGCTGAAACTATGATCATATAATTTGGTTTAATCTTTGTAGGTACTCTGGTAGCTTAGCAGCAATGAGTGTTGTTGGTCACATTCTCGGACTTGGGGATAGACATTTGGATAATATTTTGATGGATTTTGTTAGTGGGGATATTGTGCATATCGACTATAACGTGTGCTTTGACAAAGGGCAAAGACTAAAGATTCCGGAAATTGTTCCATTTCGTCTTACTCAGACACTTGAAGCTGCTTTAGGATTGACTGGAGTTGAAGGACAGTTTAGGGCAAACTGTGAATCAGTTGTTGGTGTTCTTAGAAAAAATAAAGATATTCTTCTCATGCTACTCGAGGTTTTTGTTTGGGACCCACTTGTAGATTGGACACGTGGAGATTTTCATGATGATGATGCAGCACTTGGCGGTGAAGAAAGGAAAGGCATGGAATTGGCTGTTAGCTTGAGTTTATTCGCTTCACGTGTACAAGAGATACGCATTCCCTTGCAGGTACAATATATATGTTTTTCCACATATTATAAAATCTAATCCTTTGAGATATTTAAATGATTGGGTACATAAAATGGCAGGAGCATCACGATCTTTTGTTGGAAGCAATCCCTTCAGTTGAATCTGCTCTCAAGGTTAGCGTAATATCTCCTTATCCAAGGTTGTCAGGATCGAGATCCTACCTTAGATCGGAGAAGAGGGTAGGATTGGAACAACGAATTTTTGAAATTGAGCAATCAGAAGGTTAAAATGACTATAATATGTCTTTCTAGTATAAATATGCACATTATTAAGAACAATTTATTAAATCTAGTTTTTAGTGAATTGGTACATTAAGTCATCGAATTTGTTTGTGGAAACTGTAAAAAGAATACCATAATAGCACTTGAAAAATGTGAAATACATGGGAATAGGTTGAATGTTCCATCAGTTTAATTTAATGAAAGTCTAGAAATTGGATAAACAAGCATTAACTACGGGTAAACGACTAATATAAAAACAAATATACAAAACCTCCAAACGGCCTATATACACAAACAGAGAGAGAAATAAACGATTTTACTCACATAAGATCGATACTAGCTTTGTAGATAGTTAAGACGACTGTTTTTAAGCATACTTAATAAAAACAGAGAGAGTAAAATAAACGATTCTGCTTCACATCCAGAGAGTAAAATAAATGATTTTACTTACATAATAAGATCGATACTAGCTTTGTAGATAGTTAAAACGACTGTTTTTAAGCATACTTAATAAAATGTTTATATCGACTAATCATTAAAATGATTAATTTAGTTAAACTGATGGTTTCTAAGCATCGCTTAGATAGTTATTTTAAAATTTATATGTTCCAAAATCCATAAAATACAAGGATCGTTAGATCCTACGTAATCCTACAAGATCCTACTGATCCAGGCCGATCCTATGTAAGATCTAGATCCTGATAACTTTGCCCCTATCTTTTACCTTCTGTCTCACTAAGATATAACCTTCTGTTTTGACTCTACATTTTATAACAGAGTTTTATGGACGCTTTAAGTCAGTATGAAGTAGTGTACACTAATTTCTACCGTGTGGACCAAGAGAGATCAGCTCTTCTTGCTCATGAAACAACTGCAAAGTCACTGGTTGCTGAAACAATGTCCAGCTCAGATAAAGCTCGTATCTCATATGAAATGCAAGCCCAGGAGTTTAATCATGCAAAATCTTTGTTGATTGAGAAAACTCAAGAAGCAACTACTTGGATTGAGCAGCATGGAAGAGTAATCGATGCCTTGAGAAGTGGTTCTTTTGCCTGAATTTGAAATTAGCATAAAGCTGAATGATGTACAAAAATTCCTTAACCCTTACATCAGCTGTTTCAGCTGCTGGAGTTCCACTTACTATAGTCCCTGAACCCACACAAGCTCAATGCTACATATAGACAGGGAAATTTCTCAGATCATGGCTGAGTTGGATCATGGAGTTTCGAATGCAGTCAAATCTCTTCAAGCTTACTCTCTTGCCTTGCAAAGGGTCCTTCCATTAAACTACTTAACAACAAGCCCTATGCATGGATGGGCTCAAGTTTTACAGATATGTACTAATACCATTTCTTCTGATACCCTTTCTCGTGCCAGAAGACAAGCAACTGAACTAATTGCCAGGGGAATAGAGGTTTTCTTGATTCTGTCTCACTTAGCCTTGATGATCTGTGTTGCAAAGTGGATAATTATGCCTTGGAAATAAGGAAATTAGAGAATGAGTCCTCTGAGCTTGTAGGTTCAATTGGATGTGGAAGCAGAATCGAATTCTAAGGATCAGCTTAGGTCTGTGTTCATTAAGTACATGCATATAGATGGCAAAGCACTAAGTATTTTGTATTCAGCTGCATGTTCTCTATATGATGAGGTGAAGTACAAGGTAATCGACACATTGACTGGAAAACCCAGATCTGACTTTGAAGGTGTATTCTGTGAGCTAGAAGAACAAATTTGAGAAATGCATAGTTGTGGAAGAGTTTGTTCGTGAAGTAAGACAGCTAGTAGATGGTGAAATGATTCCTGCTAGTAGATTCAAAGCAGCTTTGTGTTCATGCAAGGACTTGTTACACAAATGATTGATGCTGTTCTCCCAGATCTTATAAGCTAATACTGTCATCGCACTCTGAAGTAATGGATGTATTTAGGTCTGTCTCACAAATCCGTTGCGCAGTTGAAACTGCTTTAGAGCAGCTAGTTCAGATTGAATTAGAAAGGGAATCTTTATCAGACCTTGAGAGGAGTTATTTTGTAGAGGTTGGGGTTGTAACCGAGCAGCAATTAGCCATTGAAGAAGCTGCAATGAAGGGAAGAGATCAACTTTCATGGGAAGAAGCGGATGAACTCGCTTCTCAGGAAGAAATTTGTAGGGCAAAATTGAACCAACTTCATCACAAATTGAACCAGAACAACATCCAGGCTTCAAATCTTACCAAGAAAGAAGCTGCAATGAAACATTCATTGACCTCTTCAGAGATCCATTTCATGTCCCTACTTGATGACAACATGATCCATAGAGGGTTAGCGAATCCCTTTGCAATATTGGAATCACTAGACAAGACACTATCTACATATTGTGCTCAGGCTAATTTCTCTCCTTCCGATATTTCTCTTCTGGTCAACTGTTTAAGCTCTGGTCGCAGAATATCTGAACATGTATGGAGATTCAAGGGCTTGGTCAATGGAAACTCTTTCTTTGTTTGGAAACTTGGAGTTATTGATTCTGTTCTTGAATTAGTTGTACACGATGTTCCATCATTAATAGACCAAAGTATGGGGTTTGAGCAGCTTACAACTGCAGTCAAGAACAAACTCGTCGCCACCTTTATGGAGTTTTCGCCAGTTACTTAAAAGGACAGGTGGGTCCTGCTTTGCTGAACTGGCTTAATAAGGCCATTGAATGTTATCAAGAAGAAATTTCAGGAATCGATGAACTTGCTGTTAGAAAAGTACAAATGATGCTGGAGGAGTACTGCAGTGCACATGAAACTATAAGGGCAGCCAAGTCAGCATCGTCCCTGATGAGAAAGAGAATAGCTGATTTGAAAGAGGAAATTCGAAGAACAACCCTAGAAATTGTTCAGACAGAATGGATGCGTGATGTTACATCACCAATCTCTCATAAGTTTTTTGAGAAAGATGATAGATTGCATATACTTCTTCTTAACCTTAACAGACCCAAACTACTTGATTCTCTGCAATCTGCTGTATCTTTGATATCTAGGTCAACAGAATCACTCCAATCATGCGAAATTAATTCTTCTGAAGGGCAGCTTGAGAGGGCAATGAATTGGGCTTGTGGTGGGGCCGGAATTCCTCCTGAATTCCATAATCATCTAACGCATAGAAGGAAATTGTTAATGGAAGCGCAAGAAAAAGCTAAAGATGTTATACAAGTTTGTTTGACTGTATTAGAGTTTGAGGCGTCAAGAGATGGATATCTTGGTAGCTTTGAGGAAATTACTCTAAATAGGAGTGATGGGGATTGCAGGACATGGCAACAAAATTACTTGAATGCATTGATGAGATTGGATGTTACTTTCCATTCTTACTCGCGTGAGTTCTTTTCTTCTGTCTTTTGCTTATTTTATCCACGACGGTTTGTTAAGATTTTACTTTGATTTGTAGGTGCTGAACAAGAATGGAGTTTAGCTCAAAGCAAATTTGAATCTGCGTCCAACAGCTTATTGTCAGCCAGCAATGAACTACAAATTGCTTCTGTTAAAGCGAAATCTGCTTCTGGTGATGCTCTGTTCTGCTTATCTTGACATCTGCATTGACCATCTTAGTTTTAAAAAGCGTAAAGCGCAAGACCTCGGGATAAATCTTTTTTTCCAAAGTGCAAAAAAGCACAATAAATAGATTTTAAAGCATATAATGTACTTAAATTACATAATTATGTATATGAAATGCATGAAATCAAAAGAAGAAGCATAGTTCATAAATTGAAGTCTAATATCCCTGTACAAAGACATAGATAAGTATAATGCATATGTTTATTATTAAATAAAAGATAAAAGAGAAAGCAATAAGGTTTTCGAGCTTGTAAAAGCTGACCTTAACTCTAAAAAAGTTTGTTTTTTCGCTTTAAAAAAAAATAGAAAAGACCTTTGCGCTTGGGATACCAAAAGCGCTAAAAAAAGTATGGGCTTCAGTGCGAAGTGCGCTTAAACTGAGTTTTTTTTAAAACTAAATGGCTTAAAGTAATTTCATTCTTTTATTGTAAATCTTTTTCTTTTTGGTATTTTTAGGTGACTTGCAGAGTACGCTTCTACAGATGAAAGATTGTGCTTGTGAGACTAGTGTTGCTTTATCTGCTTTCAGCAGAGCTGTGAAACTTCATACTGCTTTGACTTCTGAGTGTAGTTCGATGCTTGAAGAGGTTTGTATTTTTATCTTCTTATTCTAGGTTATCCTCATTATAGACTAAATAGATAAGATTTGTTTCTAGGTTTTGGCTATAACTGGACTCCATGATGTTCTTAATTTGGGTAAAGAGGCAGCGTCTGTGCATCATTCTCTTATGGAAGAGCTATCCAAGGTACAATTTACTTTAGCATTCTAGGGTTTGTTTGGTCCATCATACGTGTATGAGGTCTTCAATGTGAATTTATGCATGTCTATTGGAATGTTCAGCTCACATTAGAATCCTGTTTAACACACTTATTGGTTAGAACTTGTTTTCACTGCTCAAATAAACCAAGAAACAAACCCAGATCTGAATCCCCCCTGAATACCATGTAATTTAGAAGCGAGAAAAGTGTTTTCATGTATTAGAATGGAAGAATTACACCTTTATATATAGTACAAAGTCTATATTCTAATCTAGGAAACTAAATCATAAAGCATAATCCATCCGTCCCATAATATAGTTCCCATTTGCTTTTACACACTTGCCGATACACATTTTGTATTGTTAATATTTATCATTATGTGTTAGTATAAATTATAATAAATTTATATTATTAAAGTACTTGTCGAGACGAATCAAACAAGACGTTTTTTTCTTATACATTAGCAAAAATCGAGAAAATAAACTTCGATCGTGAATAGTATCTAAACAAGAATGACTACTATATTATGGGACGGATGGAGTATAATATAATCCCTACGATCTCTTGTAGACATAATTCCTTAACTCACTCCTTACAATATTCCGATTTCCATAATATTCAATTTCCACTTCATTCGACAAATGAGAGAAGAAATATTTTTTAAAAGAAGTAATAATAAATATTTTTGAAATAAATGTTTGATAAATTTGTAGGTTTTTTCTAAGGAGTATATTTGATAGTATTTGATAACATTCCATTTTCACTTTTTTGTAAGTTTTATTTTAAAAAAAAGTAATCATAAATATTTTTAAATAAAGAAATATACATTTAATAAAAAAAATATTTTGTAAATTAATTATATATATTTTATGCTTATATTTTTGACCAACCGGTCGGGTCATGACCCTCCAGGTCGTGGGCTATACTCTGACCCAGAAATTTCTCGGGTCACCGGTTCGGGTCAAAACAGGTTTCATGTAAAAACAGGTCGGGTTAAATGACCCTGAAACGGGTTGGGTTGGGTTTGTGGGTCAGGTCGATTTTTGCCAGGGCTACCTTTCATTGCCAATTGACTCACGTGTGTTTATTATTGTAGTATAATAATAGTTGATAAATTTGGAATTGTCACAGGCGAGTGCAATCCTTGATTCCCTAGAATCAGTGCTATCGAAGGACGTTTCAACTATGACAGATGCAATGGAGAGAGAAAGAGAGACAAAGTCAGAGATTTCACCTATACACGGCCAAGCTATCTCCCAATCATATTCAATCCCGAATTAGAGAGGCTTATCAAAGCTACAACCCCTCAGTTCCATTACTCATCTCATATGTCAAAGAAATCTACTCATTGCTCTCCAAGCTTGCACAAACCGCAAATCTCCAGGCTGGGAATTTGCACAAAGCCCTTGAAGGACTTGGTGAAGTTGAAGACACAACATCGCAACAGATTAAATTATCCATAGAAGAAAACCTCACACCTCAATATGAAAATGGACACGCTGCGTTTTCCCTGTATTAGTGAGTGGCAGTGGTACTCAACAAGAAAAGGGATGGATTTCTCCTCCACACAGCAATTACTCTTCAGACTCTGTGGATTTGAATTCGGACGTTGGATTTGTAAATGATGATGTTGACTTGTTGGAAGAGGTGCACATAGATGAGACGCTGAATCAAGTATCGTCAACTAGAACTAATGATCAACTTCCTGCCAGAGTCGCAAGGGGTATGTATCTTATCATTGTTGTTTATAACATTCTTGCAGTTCAAAATGGTGATTCTAATCTTTTTTCCTTTTTTTTTCTAGGTAAAAATGCCTTTGCGGTGTCGGTTTTGAGGAGGATTGAGATGAAAATTGATGGGCGAGATATTGATGAAACACGGTACGCTTAATGTTATGCATTTACATTAGACCTGACAACTTGGTCGGGTTCAGGTAATTTCAGGTCGAACTTTTATCGGGTTATAACGGGCCGGGTCGGTTAAACAAGTCAGTTGACGTGAATTTTTCTTCTTCCACTTTTTGTACTTTTTCCCTTTAAAAAATATTCTCTCTGTCCCATTATATAGATCTCATATTCCATTTCCGGCATCCCAAAATATAGATCTCACTTTCATTTTTAAGGAAATTTGTATACCCAATTCAACTGCTCTCAATACAATTTTACACTTCTCGTCCACTTCCCACACATTCTTCATTAAATCACCCCCTTTTCTTCTCCTCTTTATCTCTCTCCTCCAATCATTTCAATTTTCACTTTCTTTTTTCCTCTTCACTTTTTTCTTCTTCTTTTCGTAATTTGTTTCGAAAACTCCAAATGAGATCTATATAAGGTGACGGAGGGAGTAATAAAAAACTTTTAGAATAAATAATTTTTTTATTGAATAATTTGTTTTCCATCATACTTTTATTCTTATATTCTTGATCTGACGGGTCGGGTCATACTTTGACCCAGAAATTTCTCGGGCTATCGGATCAGGTCAAAGCGGGTTCTGTGGAAAAAAACGGGTCGGGTCAATTTTTGCCAGGTCTAATTTATTTAAATTGATGTTCAAGTAAAACCCTGATGTTTTTGTTTGGTGTGCAGACAAATTAGCACTTCAGAGCAAGTGGATTATCTGGTGAAGCAAGCTACAAGCATTGATAACCTCTGTAACATGTATGAAGGCTGGACTCCATGGATTTGATTATGTATGAAACTGGTCGATTCCATCCGCATTTGTCTCGCAGCTTTATCCAAGCTGGCAGTGACGAAAAGACTTGGGTGTTGAGGAAGGCATTCTATATTACTGGATTTTATCTGAATCATCCTCAACCCTGGGAAGATGGCCATGAGAGCATGGGGTTGGCCTGACAAGCCTAAGATTGTAGTATCAAGGATTCATCTTGGACTCATCAACTGAATATAGGTAAGCTCTTTTTTGTTGCTAGCTAGTTGTTTTGAGTTCTATTATCCTTTCCAGCTATGTGACAGTTTTTTTCCTTCCATATCCAGGAGCCCGTACATGCTCATGAAAGGACCGTCGTGCAAAATATTCTCTTTGGCTTCTATTAGTGCTTCTTCTACATCGATCATTCTCTCTCTCTCTTTTTTTCCATGTATGTTTTTAGTTTATGTGACTGCATGCTCTGTTGAACTGGTGGAGCTGCCTGTTCTCGACAACATAGCTCATAATTAGAACCTAATTTAAGATTCGAATTCCACTAATATTATCCCTATAGTATCCACTCCTATAGTTTCCAGTTACACAGCCATTTGAATTCCACTAATAGTATCCACTCCTATAGTTTCCAGTTACACAGCCATTTGGACAAAATTATCCCTATTATATATTTCCAAATTCCAATTCAACTTCCATAGTTCCCTTGTCTTAATTCTTCGCTGAGGCTAAATGGATTTTCAGTATGTCCAAGTTGTGTGTGTGTGATGTTTTAGTGTACCTATAAAGTGGATGGGAAATAATTTTTTTAAGTCCCGGAGGATGTTAGCAAATTAGCAGACCTAGGGTAAACGCCACAATAAAATATTAGAAAAAATAAAAAAAATGGAAGGTAAATAATGACATTCCTAAGTTGTGCGTTTCACTGTTCACGGTATAAATTTTTTAATATTGTGCCCTGTCAATATTCTCGAAACTTAGATCTGTTACAAGCTTACTTGGACTCCATGTATAATAATATTTACCGGCTTCAATCCTTTGGACCTTAACGAGGGGCCAAATAGACTTTAATTGATGAATAAAGTGTTTGTGGACTCGTCGTAGGTCTAGTATAAGCTTAAGTGGTCATATATAACCAAGTTTATGAATTTAGAATCATTTGGTTTTATAAAGCTCATATGGGTGTAATTGATAAATAAGGCGTAAATGAAATTGACGTATGCCCCCAATACAAGGTTACTTGGATTGTTCTAACAAAGTTTATGAGTTATGAAGCATTTGAGCCTTAATAATCCCATATAGGCTCAATCACTTCTTTAATCGAGCTTTTATCCATGTGCGATATAACTTATCCTTGTTCTTTCATTATGTTGAGTCCGAATACTAGATTATCAACTCTAGTGAGTAACTGGGCCTAATAGGCCCATTAATGCCTAGTTACTTCTTTTATTCGAGCTTTCATCCATGTACGAGGTAACTTAACCTTGTTCTTTCATTACATTGAGTCAAAATATGAGATTATCACTCTGATAAGTAACTTAGCTTAATAAGCCCATTAAGACACAGTTACTTCTTTATTTGAACTTTCATCCATGTGCAAGGTAACTTAACCTTGTTCTTTCACTATATCTAGTACGAATACACGACTATCAATTCTAATGAGTAACTGGGCCTAGTAGGTGCAATAAGGCTCAATTACTTCTTTATTCGAGTTTTCATCCATATAAGAGGTAACTTAACCTTGTTCTTCACTATGTCGAGTCCGAATACGGGACTATCAACTCTAATAAAATAAGACCCAATTACTTCTTTATTCGATCTTTCTCCATGTACGAGGTAACTTAACCTTGTTCTTTCACTATGTCCAGTCCGAATAGAGGATTATCAACTCTAATGAAATAAGGCCCAATTATTTCTGTATTTGATCTTTCTCCATGTACGAGGTAACTTAACCTTGTTCTTTCACTACGTCAAGTCTGAATATGGGATTATCAACTCTAATAAGTAACTGGGCCTACTTCTTTATTCGAGCTTTCATCCATATACGAGGTAACTTAACCTTGTTCTTACACTACATCTAGTACAAATACAAGATTATCAACTCTAATAGGCTCAATTACTTCTTTATTCGAACTTTCGTCCATGTAAGAGGAAGCTTAACCTTGTTCCTTCACTACGTCGAATCCAAATACGAGATTATCAACTCTAATAAATAATTGGACCCCATTAGGGCTCAATTACTTCTTTATTTGAGCTTTCATCCATGTAAGAGGTGCCTTAATCTTGTTCTTTCACTACGTCTAGTTCGTGTACGAGATTATCAACACTAATGAGGGGCCAAATAGGCCTGATAAGGCACAATTACTTCTCTATTCATGCTTTCATGCATGTATGAGGTAGCTTAACCTTGTTTTTTCACTATGTCGAGTTCGAATACGAGATTATCAACTCTAATAAGTAATTGAGCCAAATAGGCTTAATAAGGCCCAATCACTTTTTTATTTGAGCTTTCATCCATGTAGGAGGAAACTTATCCTTGTTCTGTCAGTACGTCGAGTCCGAATAAGAAATTATCAACTCTAATGAGTAACTAGGCCAAATAGGTGCAATAAGGCCCAATCACTTCTTTATTCGAGTTTTATCCATGTATGAGGTAACTTATTCTTGTTCTTTCACCATATCGCTTCCGAATACGAGATTATCAACTCCAATGAGTTATTGGACGAAATAGGCCTATATTGTTCAAAACTAGTAAGCCTTGTTAGTTGTTATAACGGGTCAAGTAAGCTTGTGTTGGGCCTACGTCGAATTCATTAACACTTTATTAATTATTTTGGCATATATGATCTCATTAAGGCCAAATGGTTAGAAACTCATAAACTTTGTTATAACAGGCCAAGTAAGCTTGTATTGGACCTACGTCAATTTCATTTACATCTTATTTATCAATTGAGCCTATATGGGCTTTATAGGACCCAAATGATTTATACTTCGTTATATTTGACCAATTAAGCTTGTATTGGGTCTACAACGAGTGCATGAACACATTATTAATCAATTGGGCCTATCTGGGCCCCCATTAGACCCAAACCGGTAAATATTGTTATATATGGTCCAAGTAAGCTTGTAACGGACCTAATTAATATTGTGGTTAATTTATAAAAGTTTCAAAGAGTTTTACAAGCAAATTTTCTATAATACTGTGAACCGTGACATGCCCAACTTTGACTTGTCACCATCCAATTTGTCATTTTAGGTATTTAGGTAGTGAGTTACGAGATTTTTTTCATTGGAAATTGTATTTATTTTATCTTTCTATGCAAACTATAGTTGCTGATTGGTTAATATGAGACGAGTCTTAAATTTTAGAAAAAATTAATAAGAATTTATGGTAATTACTGGATCCTTAGTTCTTGTGCAAATTTTAAAACAACATTCTTTGATAAATGGAGATAGTATTTGTGAAGAACCTTATGAATAACATTTCCTGTCCTAGCCTAGCTTTTTCTCTCTCGCATGTACAATCCAGGTAATATGATGTACAAAATGTATCGCGAAGTATGTCCAAATATGATACTATTTAACATGAACATATAGATCTCCATGCATCAAACTTCTTGAATGACATTTGAAGTCACAGTAACTGATATAAACCATTAACATAAACCTTCTAACCTTGGTATGATTGCTATCTAGAATTGCTCATTTTAATTAAAACATGAACATATGGTTTGAATTATATATTTTAAATTAAAATCACATGGATAATTTCTCAAAAACTATACATTTATGACCGAAATTCATGCACAATTGTTTAAAACTCATATACTTAGCGGTCAAAGTTCGTACACTTTATTAAAATCATGCACTTATGATATAATTCTCTTGCACAACTATACTAATGTAATTTTATTAAAACTCATATACTCATGTAATTTTATTCAAAATACATGCACAATCACTTGAAAATCATGCATTTTATGACCAAAACTTGTGCCTTTTTATTGAAAATACACGCACACTATGTACAATGACTAGAAAAACAATGCATTTCTAACGGAATCACATGCACAATTGATAATGGCGGAAAATTGTCGTTAGAATTCTTGTTATGCAAAAATCCGAACAACTAAAAACATGTAGTCATAGGAAGTAAGGGTTGAGTCCGAATGAGAGACCGAATTATCTTATGCAGTGAGTCTTATGTCAATTGCAAATAACTATGTTTTTTTGTGTGCAAATTTTAACAAGCAACTGAACAAATATGAATGCAAATATATTATTGTGTGAGGTAACTTAGCCAAACAAGTCTCCACTATTCGTATGACAAGTTGATTCTAGATAGTTATTCAATATCTCACATGCATTGGAAGTTCCAATACCTTTCCAAATTAATTAACAATATAACTAGATACTAACTAACTATACAATCATGAATCTATCAACATAACTAGTGATCAGACTAGAAACTGTAAAGATCAATCTCAGCAGTTTCAAGCAATAGAATAAATAAAATCCAAGCAATAGATAGAGAATAAAAACCTCACAACTTTATCGAAACAAAGTTGTAAGGTTTATCTTCCAACTTTATCGGCCAAGAGGCATGGTGTTCCCAACCACGCGCAATTTATGAAGTAATGATCAAGTGGATTTTAAAGAACACCTCTATCCAAGTGAAGACGAAACGCTAACGCAAGAGAACACCATGTCTCTTGGCCGTTACGTTTGAGCTTTTGAATTTCTGGAAGAGAATCAATGTACCCTCATTATTAAAAACCTTTAGGATAAGAACGAAATATGTATACATGTATTGTCCTATGTTTCCATTTATGATTGATTAATGTATCGTTGACTTGAGCCCGTTATGGAAATAAGCTCAAATTACGGACGTTAATCATGGAGCCTGATTTAAACGTTTCAAGACTTAATTCTTGATACATTAAATAGGGCTATTCACCCTCCATTCACTTTATCGAATTCCCATTGTAAAAGAGAGATAAAACTGAGATTCGGTCGAGTGTTCTTGTTTTAGAGAACGGTAGAAAACCTATCAGAGTTATTGTTGAGAGAGTTAGAAAATTAGGAAGTCTAAGGGTTAGACATACGCTGAGTGTGCTCCTAATTATCGTAATCTCGTCTATCAATATAAACAGGATTTTAAAAATCCTCTTAAGAGAAATGTAGGGGGTTTCTCCTAGACAACTAGTTGGTTGTCAAAGGTTCCCACTATAAAGAACAGTATTCCTTGTGAGTTTATTTGTAATTTCCGCGTCTAAGAAACACACATTTGTTTCTTAGATTTACTTTCCGGTCCAACAATTGGTATCAGAGCAAAGCTCAAATTTGTGTGTCTACTCACAAGAAATGTCTCATAACGACGTGTTCTCCCTTGGTATCTCAACCAACAAGCCTCACATGGGGAAGACCGGAGAAGAAGAATGGTGGGAGAGTACAATGGAAAGCTACATTAGCACCAACGACTACCAATGCTGGCGCATTATCCTTAATGGAAACGATGTTGTGGATCTTACAAAACCAGAAGCTCCATGGACTCCTGCTGACTACAACATGATGGAGAAGAATGCCAAGGCAAGACAATACATTCTCAACGGTCTCACTAGAGATGACATGGACAAGGTGCTTTACATCGACAACGCTCGTGACATGTGGAATACCCTGAAGCAAATGCATGAAGGAAGCACTAAACTCAAGGCAAGCAAGAGTTTTCAACTTCCTAGCGATTACCATTCCTTAAAGATGGAGGAGGAAACATAGTCAATCTCTGAGTTTTACTCAAGATTCAAAGACTGTGTTCCAAACTCACTAGTGCTGGAGCCGTGCTTGTAGAGAACTCCAAAGCCGTTGTCATTGTCAATGGCTTGACTGAGAAGTTTTCCTCAGTAAAAGGAATAATGAGAAACACCCTTGGGTCCCTCAACCTTCCTCTTGTTAAAATCACTGGGAAACTTGTAGTCGATGAAGCAGAACAGAACAAGGTCAATCTATCCAAAAAGATTCAAAAAGGAGTCGTGCTGAAGATCGAGGATGGGATTTTCAAAGCTTTTGCTAAGATTGCAACGGAAGACGACTGTTCTGATGAGAAGGAAGATGAGGACAATATGTCTGCTTTGTTTACAAAACACATCAAAGAGCAGTTATACAAGAGGAAGTTCAAACCAAGCTTTTCCAAGAAAGATTCTAAAGTGGTTATGTGTCCCCATGCAAGGAGAAGGGACATCTAGCAAGGAACTATCCCAACACTTTAGAAGATGAGAAGATGGAGAGAAAAGCTCCTCAAGGAAGCACGTTTTCTAGAGGAAAATTTCAGAAAGAGAAGCCTCTGGTTGCTACTTGGGGTTCTGATTCCGTGGATGACATCAACTTCAATGGATGTGGTCTTGGAAATTGTCTCATGGCAAGAGGATCCTACACTGAGTCTTCGACTTCTGAGGTAATCTATCATCATCCCCTTGAATATCTAAATGATTATGATAAGAAACAGTTGATTAAAATCATTAAGAAATTTGGAAAAGACAATGGTGAACTTGAAGAAAGATTAGCTGATTATGAAGATGAAATTGAATGACTAAATACTGAGAACACTCACTTGAGGAAGCAAGTGGAACGTTTAGAAGTAGACTTGTCTCATTCTAAGAGAACACTTTAGAAAAGGAAAAGTTGTTCTCAGAAACCTCTATGCCCTATGAAATTTACAAGGGTAAGGCACCTATGCATGCTATTTATTCTAGTTCTTCAAAGAATTTACTTGAAAATATTATATGCAAACTTCAAGATCTGTCATTCTCTATAAAGGAGAAAATTGTGAATCAAACTGTCTTTGTCAAACCACACTATGGTTTGGGTTACCATGGTCCTATTGAGAACACCAATGAAGAACAAAGTGAGCATGAGGAAATCCGTGAAGAGCTGGCATGTAAGAATGAAAGCTTAAGCCTAGCTCTTCAGAACTCGAAAGACAGAACGATGTTCATAGAAGAGAAGATCAAGGTTCTTGAGAAAATCCCCCCTGGATAACACCTCTTCTCCATCAATAAAAGAGCTCTTCAAATAGCTCCAAAAAGGTAAAGAAGTTGTTCGATGGTCAGCGTGCTCATTCCATGTAAATCAAGCAAGCATGAAGTGGAAACACTAGAGAAGCAAGCAAGCTAAAGAAGCAAGAACCTTTAGACCTTGAAAAGGTAAGTATGGGCACGTCTAGTACAATAGAGTCTGCTGACACTGTGGATAGAACACTCATGTCATCCATAATTATGAAAATAAGAAGAGTCTCAACTCGTCTAAAAAGGAGAACAATGCTAACTCTACTAAAACTGTTGTTTCCAACCAGTATTCTATAAAAGAAAATCCTAATAAGAACACTAAAACTGCTTCTTCTAGTGCTCCATCTAGAAAAGCTAAGCTTGCCTGGGTTCAAAAGTCTTGATTTTTTGCTTGTGCAGGTTGAAGTGAAGAAGGAGAACATGTGGTATTTTGATAGTGATTGCTCGTGCCACATGACTGGAAACAAGAAAACTATGTCTTCACTTCAACATCTCCAGGAAGGCAACATTTCCTTTGGAGACAAGAGCACTGGATCTATTATTGGGGTCTGAAAAATCAATCTTAATGACCATGTCAAAGTTCATAATGTCAATTTAGTGAGCTCCTTGGGATTCAAATTGCTTAGTGTTTCTCAACAATGTGACCAAGGTATGGATGAGTTCAGGTTCACTACATCATATTGCAAAGTTCTTAACGCTGAAGGGAACTTGATTCTTAAAGGAAAGAGGTTTGAAGACATTTATGTTCTTGATCTTTCGTTCATCTTTGAGAAGAAATTGTGCCATTCCTTGTTGGGTTATAGGAACTAACGCAAATCAGTTCCTATCCCTCGTCTCCTCATTTTTATTGATAACAAACAAATTATTGATCTAATATCTACCTTGAGTGAGTTATTACAAGTTTCTGATATAGCTGTAATTGGAATGATGCTTAAAAAGAAGTAGCTGGTTTATCAAGTGCAGACGCAAAGGAACTAAGGATCTTGGACAACACTTAAGGGAACCGAAGATGATAATCATGAGATAGAGCATAGCGCTGATAGCGCTTAAGGGAACCAAAGTAGCAAACTACACAGAGAAGAGCGATATCCATTATACCACTTCAAGGGAACCGACGAGAGAGTTTCTACATATATACGTGAAGGGAATTGAAGGTTATAGCATAAAACGAGCCGAGCGTTTATTCAAGGATAAAATCTTTCTCAATTCCTATTTTAGGAAAGCTACTTTAAACAAGAAAACTGTTAAGATCTTATTGTTTTGATTCATTGTATTTAGCTTTATTAGAATCTTCCAGTTTAGGAAATAGTTATTATTCATCACCTATATAAGGTGACATTTTAGATCATTACAAGGTTAACCAGTCGAGTTTTAGAGTTGAGTTTGTTAAGTTTTTCACAGATACTGAGTTAAGCGACTTAAGCTATTGAGTTAAGGGAGTCTGTATAAGCCTAATTAGAGATTGTGTGTCGAGTCTAGAACTATGCGTTCAGATTAGGTTGTAACTCGTGATTCAATCAATAAAGAGTGTTTTGAGTTTTACATCTTATGCTTCACGAGTTAAATCAAACACATTGTTAGTAGCTTGAATTATACTCTTAGGAACTCAATTCTTGGTTCCTAAGATCCAACCCCTTCAACGATCCTACACTCCTCCATCAAAGACAACTCTTCTCTGTGGCACAAAATACTAGGTCACACTAGTCTAGAGCTCATTCATAAGGCACATTGATACATGGATTAGCCTAAAGGATATGGATCTAGGATAAGAGTCTCACAAAACCAATAACTCAGATTAGTAACCATGGAGTCGGACTCAAACCAATAAGGACGAAGACAAGAACCCCCCAATTGAACGGACAAACTAGACCCATGCCGAATGACTTATCAACCTGAATCTTCATAAGGCGTAAAGTGCTGGATAGTTTGGACTGGAACAAATGGGAACGACGACAAGAACCACTCAATTGAACGAGCAACCTAGACCCATGTTGAACGACCTATCAACCCAGGTCTTCTATAACTCCACACAACCTAGAATCATTCTCGAACTAGGAGCACGACGAGTGGTGAACCCACACAAGGATCCCTTGGGTACTCTCATGGAAGTTTCTCAAAACAACCACACATATGAATTCATTTTTCAAAAGAGAGAGTCTATTTTATTCATAACATCATAAGCCTTATATATAGCTTTGTTCCTAAATAATTAAATACCATTAATCATAAGTAACGACTAAACAACCATTCATCTATGATCCACCATTAATTATAAGCAACAACCTTTCATCTACCATCCACCATTAATTATAAGTAACAACCATTCATCTACCTTCCATCTTTAAACACCATTAAAACTTAAAACTCCAAATTAATAGTTGTTGCAATGAAGAATCTTCATAGTAAGTGAATCTAGACTTTGTTCCGTATCACACAGACCAAGGAGCCAGTGAGAAGTCTTCCCCAGATCAATAGAGATTGATCAGAACTCTGTTCTTATTGCATAAGAGGGGAAGCAAGTCAGAATATCATTCAAATCCAAGAATCAAGTCTCAATGTCCCAACCTCTTGAATTGATTCACATGGATTTATGTGGTCCCATGAATGTCCAAAGAATTGGTGGAAGCAAGTACATCCTCTTACTCGTCGATGATTTCTCTCGTTTCACATGGACAATCTTCATCAAATCTAAGACTAAGGTGTTTTTTAAATTCAAAGAACTTGTTCTCTTGCTCGAGAAGGCCAAAGATCTTCTTATCAAGCTATTTGCTCAGATCATGGCACAAATTCATCAACCCGGAGTTTCTTTCCCTTTGTGGACAACACAGGATTGAGCATAATTTGTCTGCCCCATACTTTCCTTAGCAAAATGGGGTCGTGGAAAGAAAGAATAGAACACTTGAGGAGATGAGGAGAACCATGCTTTTATAAAATAATCTCTTTCAAGGGTTTTAGGCTGAAGCAATAAACACTGCATGCTATATCCTCATTAGAGCGATGCTTCGTCCTTTGATAGGGAAAACTCCCTATGAGCTGTCCAAAGGCAAAAAATCCTAACATTTCTCACTTGAGAACATTTGGTTGCCAGTTTTTTGTTCGTAATGTAGGTGGAAACAAGCCAGTGAAATTTGATGCTCAAAGTGATGAAGGCATCTTCTTGGATTATACACCTAAGAGTAGTGCATAAAAATTATTCAACATCGATAACAAGAAGATCGTCGAGAGCATGCATGTGGAGTTCAATGAGTTCCTTATTACTAACCCTATGCGGTATTCAAGTAAAGATGAAGAGAACACCGTCCTCGCCAGAGACGCATACTCAGACGATGACGGTCCTCCTGCCTCAGCTTCACTTATGGCTCCTCCCACTTCTAAAGATTCTAATGAAGAGTTATTATCTCCAATTGTTAACTTTGACCACTTGGTAGATTCAACAGAAGACGACGAGATCATCAATCCATTTGCCGGTGTTCCTATAAAAGAGAACAACACTCCTGATCCACCCCCCTCCACTACATGGCTTGTTCCTAACAGAGAAAAGAGATTTAAGAAAGTCGAGTAGGAAGAGATTCTTAAAGAGAAAAGAGATGGGAGTGTTGATTGAATGAGTGTTTCAACAAAAGTAATTGAAGGAGATTCTCAAAAAGTACAAACTAGAGAACTGCATACAATCAACACTCCCATCTCTCCAACGATTCATCTTGGTCCAGACCTTGAAGGGAACAAAGTCGAGTAGAAAATCTATCATGTCATGATAGGGTCTCTTATGTAGCTCACTACAAGCAGACTAGATATAGTGTACTTTGTATGTCTTTGCACACGATAGACCCAAGAGAATCTCATCTTGTAGTGGAAGATGATCTTTATGTATCTCAAGGGAACAAAGTCTCTCTCACTTTGGTATCCTAAAGGATTATTCCATCAGTCTACTTGGCTACATAGACACGGACTACGCAGGATTCCTTGTGGATAGGAAGAGCACATCCATTATGGCACAATTTCTTGGATCATGCTTGGTTTCTTAGGGATCAAAGAAACAGAACAACATCGCCTTGTCCACAACCGAAGAAGAATATGTGGCTGTCGTAGCTTGTTGTTCTCAACTACTATGGCTAAAGAAACAACCTTAAGGATTTCAGTATGATTTTTGGATCTATTGAGATTCTATGTGATGATACTAGCGCTATTAAAATTTCTAATAATCTTGTGCATCATTATTGAATCAAGCATATCGACATTAGGCATCACTTTCTTAGGGATCATGTTGGGGGGGGGGGAGAAAGGGAACATCTCATTGTAGAACTAAGGATCAAATTGCTGATATATTTATTGAAGCATTGAATAGGGAACCCTATGAGAACCTAAGATTGCTTCTTGGATTGATCCCTCATGCTTAAGTCTGTTTGTGTTATCCTATTCCCTTGATTGTCTAGAAGTGTTCTCTTGATTTGTCTTCCCTAATTTGGACTAGATTGAACTATGTTTTATTATGACCTCACATGTCCTGTGATATTTCCTATGAAACATTGACCAATTCATGCCTTAATTGATTTTGTTGCGAATTATTGGACGATTCTTCCTTTGTCAGCCTAAAAGTCGCAATCTGGTCATATTTTCATCTTAATATTATAAGCTGAAATGATAATTGCGTGCTAAAACCATATCTAAGCTTGATCACTTGACCTTGATTCCCTTTGTGCCCTCCTTAGTCCACAAATTGGAATCAAACTTGTGATGAAAAACAACCATCCTTTGATTTTATAACATGGGTACGTACTTTGATTTTACCATAAGAACATGTTCTTCCATAATATGTGCCCATGCATTCCCTATTCTGTAGCACTATAACTGATAGTAAGGTTCTAAGAAAAAAACTATTCTAAGGGAGAGAAGACCGCTCTTTATGCTCCAATGACTCTTTTTTTCACAGATGCGTCAGTTCCTGAGAAACATTGATTGTCGATTTGTGAGTACTTTATGATGGTTTTCGTGATTTGATTGATGGTTTGAGTGGCTCAATGTGTTCTTTGTGAGACAACGGATACTTTGGAAGATGTTCTGAGTTGGTAGCCACCCGAGCTAGTGTTCTGATTTGAGGTGTTATCATGAGATTTCTTGGTAAGTGTATCTCCAACGATAGGATATCATTCGACCGTTTGAAGATTTGGGTTGTGTATTTACGGTTAGTAAAGATTTCGCCAAAGATCACCTCTTTCTAAAAAATCATATTAAATTCTCGAATCTCTCTTGCCCTAAAAACCTTCCTTTTTCTCTTCTCTCTTAACACAAATAGTCTCCAACAAAACCTTTTCTCTCTTCGACAAAGAGCTCCAACTTTTGGAGCAATTCAGAAAGCAAAAGGCTTCCTCTTTCGGCTCTCAATCCATGGTGGTCACTACCACACCTTCGAAACCTTTGGAATATACCACCATGACAGGATCATCTGAGCACACCCCGTCTCCAACCAAAGAGATGTTCGACCTCGCAGAGTTCTCCTCCCCTCATAGTTCTTCGCTGACAAGGGATTTTCAGTCGGTGTCAAGACGCCTCAAAAAATGAGGTGTACAATACCTTGCTCTCCGGATTATTAAGGGAAAAGGAGAAGAGGATAAAGATCAAGAAGAGGAACCTCCTTTGAAGAAGACGAAGCTAGTCCTGTCAAGGGAGAAGGGCAATCGTCTCCCTGCTTATTATTGGCCAAAAGTTTTGGTCCTAGGAACTCACAACCGCCGAGTAGACTGCACATGGAAAGAGAATCAAGATACTCCACTCCCTTATCTAGATTCAAGATTGGGATAAGCTTCTCACAGAGCCCTTCACCGTGAATGAAGATGCTGTCAGGGTGTTCTACTTCTTGATGTCATTCGCCTAGAGTAAGAAGGAGAACACCTCCGCCTTTGACATTATTGTCAACTGGGGTGACAACATGATCAACGTCCTAGGTGTTCCCACCAATTGAGGCTTTAATTTTCTTGTTACAAAGAAGAAATGGCCAAAGGGGAAAGATTTCAAGACCAAAGGTGATATAGTGCGAGCTATATTTGGGGAACTAGTGCAAGGCGATCTCCTCTCCAAAGATATAATTCTTTCAAGGAATCCTCTCTTCAAGTTTCTCATACAGAATGTGGTTCCCAAGAAAGAGAACATAGGCCATATTCTCACCAACGATGTTGTTCTCATGGAGAAGCTCATACCCTGTGCCTACATCGACCTCCCCAGAATTATGCTATCCCACATGCAACACTGTTTCTAACATGATACTCATTCCCTTCCATATCCCCACCTGGTAAATAATATCCTAACTTTTCTTGATTACTACCCTTCCTATCCTACTGAGACCACATACTCCTCCTACCTCACAATCCCCAACATCTCCACAATGACCTTTGTGCCTAAGCCAATTACTCCACCAACTCAGTCGCCGGCACAAACCTGGTCCATTCATAGCTGCTCCTGCTCCTCCACCATCCCTTCAAGTGATTACCACCATTACTCCTGAGCTCCTCAAGGACTGTTTCAATGTTTTTGAGGATGCAATCTACGAATGCACCAAACATGTGGCGGACATGATCAAAGCAGTGGGTCTCCAACATGCGGAGACCACTATGGACATTGAAGGATCAGTAAAGACCCTTTATCACTGCCACTACAAATTTCTGTAGGCCTTCGAGGAAATGCTCATTGTGAGTTTAGAACATCCTGAGTTCCTCATCAAGAGAGTCCATGCCAAGAAAGAACACAAGGAGATGAAGCACAAAATGCTCACGGAGAAGGGAAGTAGCTCTAGTGTTCCTATGGAAACAGAACAGGTGCCCGTGAAAGAAGAAAAGAAGAAGGACGAGGAGAAGGAAGAAGAGAAGAAAGTGGAAACACCTCCCGTGTTTCAGACTCAAAAAAAAGGAAACAACCCCCTACTAATGATTAGTTTTTCTCTACAGAACCCAATTCTGTTGAAAAACTACAGAACTAATTTCCTTAGGATTTTCACCATCCTCCCAGTTCAAAATTTGTAACGTTTTGTTTATGTGACTCCCCAATGTTTCTACAATATTATATGGACTTGTTTGCTGACTTGAATTGTTCCTTGCTTTTATGATCTATTACTTGCCATTTCTCTAGAGTTCTAATTACCTGGTATACTCTAGTTGCTTGTCTTGTGATATATTTCTGTAGGAACTTTTCGATGATGGTAAAAGGGGGAAGAAGACTCTGGATATTTGAATAAACTAAGTTTAGAATGATGTTCTTTTGAGGGGGAAGTTCATGAGCTTTCAAAGTCTATCTCTAAAAGGAATGTTGCTCATGTTGAGGAGGAATATGCAATTCCTTATTGATATTTTCTACTTCCCTCTACATGTTTCCTTCTCATATTTTCTCTGTTCTTTATATTCCAGATTCTTATGCTTGTCATCATCAAAAAGGGGGAAATTGTTAGTATTGCAATTCTAGAGAACAATGTTCTATTCCTTTAATATGCAATACTTTCTTTCTCTATGTTTTGATTATGAAAAACAAATTGTTATCTCACAGTTTATCAAGTTTATCTTGTAGGCAGAATAATTCAGATTACAAGCCTCATAATTGATCAAGTAGAGATTGAAGAAAAACATGTGTTCAAGTGTTAGAGAACACTATTCTGTTAAGGAGAACAAAACACGTCTTCATAGTACCAAGACAAGCGTGGTACTTATTTGGTATTCCCATCCACATGCACTTCATGAAGTAAATATCAAGTGGATTCTAAAGAACATATCTATCCAAGTGAAGATGAAACACTAATTCAAGAGAACACCATGTCTCTTGGCCATTACGTTTGAGCTTTTGAATTTCTGGAGGAGATTCAATGTACCCTAGTTATGGAAAGTTTTAGGATAAGAATGAAACAGGTTCACGTTTATTGACTTTTGTTTCCATTTATGATTGATGAACGTATCGTTGACTTGAGCCCGTTATGGAAATAAGCTCAAATCATGAACGTTAATCATGGAGCCTGATTTAAACGCTTCAAGACTTAATTCTTGATAGATTTAAATAGGGATATGAATCCTCCATTCATTTTATCAAATTCCCATTGGAAAAGAGAGAGAAACTGAGATTTGGTTGAGTGTTCTGGTTTTAGAGAAAGGTAGAAGACCTATTAGAGTTATTATTGAGAGAGTTCCAAAATTAGGAAGTCTAAGAGTTAGACATAAGCTGAGTGTGATCCTAATTGTTATAATCTCGTCTATCAATATAAACGGGGTTTCAAAATCCTTTTGATAGAAAAGTAATGATTTTTCTCCTAGATAACTAGTTGGTTGTCAATGGTTTCCACTGTAAAGAACAATGTTCCTTGTGAGTTTATTTATAACTTCCGCATCTAAGGAACAGGCACTTGTTTCTTAGATACATCCGGTCCAACGGAATTGTACCTATCTTGGGTTGTCTCCCGATAAGTGCCTTATGTATTGTGATTGCTCGACGTCATGCTTCCTCGTCAATGGTGAACTTATCATTGAGTTTCTTGGGAGCCTTCTCTCTCCGTACTTATCTCCTAAACAACCCATGGAAAGTTTTGAACCTTAGACCATGTACTCTCTTCTTCAGTGTTCACCTTGGTGATGTCTCCCCACACTTCCGATTAGGGGAACGTTTTATCCTTTTCTTTGCATCTTGCACAACAGTATGGACGCAAATTTCTTCCTACATGATCAGTATAGTTGGGGGAGGGGGTTGCCCAAATCTAGTTAGAGGGTTCTATACCATGCTCATCTAGGGGTTTAGGACTCATAAGTCATAACATATTGAGATAATCAGAGATATCATCGACATGCTTCATATCACAATCACCTAAATTGCTATCAACATCTTATGCAACAGGCTCAATCACATCATTTCACACAAGGAATAAACATTAGTAGGGATTTTCATGGCATCATAAATGCTATAACTAATCATTTGACCATCAAATTTCATCATTAAAGAACCTGTACTAACATTGATCTTAGTGTTTGTGGTTTCTAAATGGGTTCCCCCTAATGGAATAGGGGTTGCATGCATATCATGTTCCATAGCACAAAGAATTCAGTAGGAAAAGTAAGTTCACAAACCCTAACTAACACATCCACTATAATCCCTAGAGGCTACACATTCTACCTATAAACTAATTGAACGGTGATATTCATAGCATGCACATGTCCTAACTTTAGAGATTCACAAAGAGAAGAAAGTATCACATTTATCTAGGCATCCAAATATAGCATAGCCTTATTGAACACAATATCTTCAATAGTGATAACTCTGTCTTTCTTTGGCCTCTTGGTTTGGTTGTATATGGCTTGAGAGCATGATTGACATTGTAACTCTGAGTTTTCCTAGTGGACATGATCTTTATCTTGAAGTCTCGAGGACGTAGATCTTTATGATCGAATCTCATATAACTCTCTTGTGTGCTCTGTTATTTTTATCATTTTGTCAAGGGTTATAGAAATATTAGTTAGGTCTCATTTGGGTCTAATTTTGCAGTGAATAACAAAAGCGCTTGGCGAGGCTAGACGATACCCACCCTAGGAACGCCTAGGGCCGTCTTGGATTTCCCAACCTTTGTTTATTGATTTGAGAAATAATCTACGATATTACTTAATAAGGTAAGAAATATTATCAATATATAATAAAGGATATAAAATATTACCAAAATAGTGGTTATATCTTACCAAATTATAAGAAATATATATTGACTCTCCAGATTCAACTCAGGTTGAAGTGCGTAACTATCAACAAATGAAGGACCATCAAGTGCAAAATGTAATATCCTCATATGATCAAGGTACTGAGACTCGCTCTAACACTCAAGATTATTCTAGATGTGCCTTTGTATCACTTCAGGAACCAAAGATTATTGCTCAAGCACTTCTCGACCCGGACTGGGTCATTGCAATGCAAGAAGAGCTTGAAGAGTTTAAGCAAATTGAAGTATGGCGACTTGTACCAAAGCCAAATGATAGGAATGTCATAGGGACGCGCTGGGTGTACATGAACAAGCTAGATGACGGTGGTGAAGTGGTGCGCAACAAAGCCAGATTAGTCGCTCAAGGCTATAATCAACAAGAAGGTATAGATTACGATGAAACTTATGCACTTGTCGCTTACCTCAAAGCGATTCAACTGTTGATTGCCTACGCCGCACATAAGGAATTCAAGCTATTCCAAATGGATGTGAAAACAACCCTCCTCAATGGTAAGCTTAAATAGGAAGTGTATGTTAAACAACCACCGAGATTTGAGGATCCAGCTTTTCCAGACCATGTCTATTTTCTAGACAAAGCGCTATATGGGATGAAGCAAGCCCCTCGCGCTTGGTATGTGTGTTTATCAGATTACCTTCTCCAGCAAAACTACAAGAGAGGCCTTGTGACAAGAATCTATTTATAAGGTATTTTGAAGGTGATTTTCTAATTTTCCAAATTTATGTTGATGATATTGAGTCGACTTACTTGCAGCTAGTAGAGGACTTCAAGACAATGATGAGCTCTAAGTTCAGCATGAGCATGATAGATGAGCTTACATTTTTTCTAGGTCTGCAAGTGAACCAACTCAAGAATGGAATACATGTACATCAACAAAAGTACATGAAGGAGCTCTTAAAGAAGTACAGTATGGAGAACAACATGCCGTTACCTACTCCTATCTCTACCACCACAAATCTAGATGCCGATCTTAATGGTGCAAAGGTTGATTAGACCATGTATAGAGGAATGGTAGGCTCGCTTATATATTTAACTGCTTCTAGACCTGATATTGTGTTTGCAGTTGGTTCATGTGCTCGCTCCCAGTCAGATCCTTGTGCCTCTCATCTCACTAATGTCAAGCGGATATTTCACTATCTTAAAGGCACAGATGATCTATTTCTATGGTACCCAAGCAGCGGTGAATTATCTCTACAAGCACCGAGGCAGATTATGCCGGGTATTTGGTAGATAGAAAGAGAACAAGTGGAATGGCGCAGTTCCTTGGTCCATACCTAGTTTCATGGGGGTTGAAGAAGCAAAACTCCATCTCCATGTCCATGAAAGAGGGTGAATATATAGCTGCAGTTCTTGTTGCTCTCAACTCTTATGGCATTAGCAACAACTTCGTCATTATGGCATATCGCTAGGTACACTTCAAATTTTATGTGACAACACTAGCGCCATCAACATCTCAAAGAACCCTGTGTATCATTCTCGCACCAAAAAAATTGATGTGCCGCACCATTTCTTGCATGATTATGTTGAGCACAAGAGAGTTGAGCTACTTCATGTATCTATAGAGGAACAAATATGTGATATCTTCACTAAGGCGCTTAACCGGGCACCTTTTATGCACTTAAACTTCAGCTTGGTCTTCTTCCTCTTAACTATACCTCCTCTTCACTCGCTGTAAGTTCCCTTTACATTGGCTATGATCTAGCATACTTTATCTTCATTGGGAACTATAGCTGAGTTGTGCTTCATGTCTTTTCTTGCTTGCTTTCTCTATCTCTTCGTATGATCTATCTCGCTTGACTTGTATATTTGGTGCAAATTGAGTACTATTCTCTATATCTTTTGCATGCTCTTTTTGTTCCACAAATAGAGAGTGGTGTTAGTCTTCTAAACATATTACAAGCCTATAGAAATGATCCACTCCTATGGAGTCCTTAGCTAGCTTTAATGTAACGCTTCCTAAATCCCTATATAACCCCTCAAATGGATGTATTCATTTTAGTGACAAAGAGCGAGTTACCGCTTATATCCACATGCTTATTACATGATATATCTTGAGTTTGAGTGTGTTTTATCCCTTATGATATGTGCATTTCTTCCCCTTACATGTGCTTTAATATTCTTGATGAGCACTTTTCATTGTATCACATATCAAGCGTGAGCTTAATTCTTCTCAATACAAGTAACTCAGTGCCAAACGATCAAGCACATGATGAATGAAGTCTCTCATACAGCCTCGAATATAAGCACAACTTGCTTATATCTAGTGCAATCGGGTGAGGTGATATTCACAGTAAATCAAAGTCATCTGAAGTCATTCAACAAAAGCTATTATCATACATATATATTTTGGTATCGCTTCAAAAGCACGAAGCTAGATACCAGTGCCAAGCTCATAAAAATCATAATCCCAAAGGCACTTAGTTAGTGAAGACATGCGAGTTGTTTCCAGACATTTGGTAGAAGCTGGTGAACGTATTAAGAAAGAAGGTGATTTGAGTTGATGCTCTTATGTGCTTTCTGATTATTATTGTGTGCGTATTTGCTAGAATTGTTAGGATTCCAGCTATAAAAGGCGTAAGGTGATTATATATACTAAGTATACCTTCGATTGATTATAGTGCTTAGCGCACTTCATGGTTACAGTCGTGCTTAACTGATCTTTGATTGATTTTGCTTGACAGTGAGTTAAGTTTGACTATATAGCTTTCCGTACTTCCCTTTCTTGAGCTAAGTATGAATTTTTCGATGATGCCAAAAAGGGGAAATATACAGGTTTGAGCAGGTGAATGATTGAGATAGAATATTCCATTGTTGAAATTAATAAGATTTTAGACCGGCTTGGTCTAAGGGGGAACAAAGGTATACTCGCTAAGTGTTCTTAGAGAAATACTAAACTTATTTGTTATATTTAAAAGTACTTGATTAAGCTTCATTGCATATGTATGGCTTAAATGAGTACGCTTTGAAATTTTATGAGCTTAATTTGTTTATGGGTTTGTCATCATCAAAAAGAGGGAAATTGTTGGTTTGAGCTAGAGCTGGAATGAGCTAGCTAAACCGTTCCGATTATTTTGATGATAACAAACCTAAGTATTTGATGTCCTTTGTGTGTTTTAAGCTAGCCAGGTATACATCGAGGAGTTCTGGGAGTAGCTTAAGTACAAGTAGACTAGCTGTGACCACTGAGGGTCTAGCTTAAGGTCTAGCGGGGAAAGATGAATCTCGCAAGACGTAATAAAAGTTGAAGTGAAGAAATAAGAATACGGGAGGGTATAGCTTTGAGCGAGCGAGAGTCGCTACAAAGCTAGAGGATCACGCTTATGAAGAAAAGAGAGAGGATACAAGTAATCAAGTGAAAAGCAACTCTAGGGTGGAATCGTGTACTAGCGCATAGAAGATTTGGTCCAATGAAGGGAAGACTATTGAAGCTACAACTTAAGGGAAATGGAAACAACATGGAGTTTGTTAGGATTTCTACTTTTGGATAGTGGATGTACAGGGATCGCCAAGTTGGACAAATCAAGAGAAGCGCTGAGGCACACGGATTGCCAATGTGGAGAGCTGAGATGATCAAGCAAAGAAGCACAAAGCGATAAGGAGTGTAGATGCATTTCCGGAGCGACAATGATCACGTGGATCGCTGAGCTGGACTTCTTTATACAACGAGATATAGAATTGCTAGCTTAGGATTGTAAGTTGGAATTACTATAAAAGACGTGCATATGAGTGTTGTTAGGCACGGGTTTAGAGATTCACATGCTAGAGAGAGCAAAGCAGTTAAGCCTGAGAGAGAGCTAGAGATAAAGCTATTAAAAGCTTAAGTCTCTGTGAGGAAAAATAGTGTCTAAATCATTTAGAGTTTGATTGAGAGGGATTACTTGTATGAGCTGAAAGAAACTTGTATTGTGAGTGAGAGTTACTTTGATCTAGGAGTAGCTTATGTGTGTAATTGCTCTTGAATTAATACAAGTTAGTTTTATCCCGAGCTTCTTAGAAGCTTAGGGTTCTTACCTTGGTAAATCTTTGCACGAGCTAAGCTTTTTAAATCATTTTAACTAAGATTAATTGTAGCTAACCTCTTTTTCGCAATCTAACTCAATAGTTTCTATAGCTATTTGAGTTCATATTTGAGATTAAATAATTTTATACAAGTTTTAAGTATAGATAGAACTCATCATTCTACATTTTTATTATTGCTTTTAGGTTAAGCCTTTATAAAAGCCAAACTCTATCATTTTAGGTAATCTCTTAATCTCTTAAGTTTGAGAGACGCTTAGTACGTTGTTTACGGTTTCTCTCTTTTATCGTTCTACTGTATTGTTCTTGGGTGATTTAGGTTTCTTCTCCAAATTCTAGTATGGTTCTTAATTGTTTTATCCTTGTAAAAATTTCTATGGAGGGCTAAGCCCCAATTTCTTAGTGAAGCATTGGATTTTTGTTTGGTTTGATGTAATTGAGTAATTTCAGTTTATTAGCATGATTTGATTGTTTTTCTTTGAGATTATTATCTATTTAATTCTGTATTTTATTGCAAGATTGATCACCTAGGATTAAAGACTTTATCATAATTTTTAGGATAAATTAATGGCGTTTGTCTTGATTTATTCCTTCAAAACAAGCATGGACACTTAGATTCGGTTTGAATTAAGTCTTAGTGTAGAGAATTGCATTGTACTCTAGTCGCGAAATGCCTATTCCCTGGTTCTCTTAGCTTTATTTCTTCCAATGATTTGAACTATAGGAATTCGTCATAGTTAGTCAATTTGGTTAGGTTTGGTATGCTCGATTTGAGGTGCTAGATACTTGTCGTATAAGAGTAGGGTAAAATATGCTAGGTTATCTGTTCTTTATAATTACAATGATATTCACCAACCAAATAACATGAATTTGCTTTGATAAGAATCATTTTAAATAGTTTTATAAGCCCTTCTTTTCGCCGTTTTTGTTAGTTATTTTAATCAACCAAAAAACATTTCTTTCCTAAATAGATTTTCTCTAGAAAAGTTTAAATAAGTTGATGCCTCCTGCGGGTTCTACCTTTACTTTCTCTATAATCTAATTAATAGGATTTAGTGAAGTGTAGGAATTAAAAGAGGTCAAGACCTTTAGTCTTGCCTTGTTTGCATAACAATTTCTTTGTCAATCTATAAAATGACCCGATAAATAAATCTGTATACCAAATTGGCGCATGCCGTGAGACATAAAAATCAACAAAAATGGTTGAAACTTTATTTGAGCATATATTAGTGTGAACCACTTATATGGTTCATGCACGTTCTGCTGACTCTTCTTACCCCCCTTTGCAGAGATAGAGTGCGAGTTCCATCGTTTAGGGCTAGAAAGATGTCTAAATAAAAGATGAGAAGTAGTTGAACGCTTGTTCTAAGAGATGACAGACCAAACTATAGAGGTACTTACTGCACCTAACTTGAGTCTACCGACAAGAGCCTTAGCGCAACCTACTTTCCTCGTGGGCCAAAAATTTGAGTTGAAAACAGTGGCAAAACATCTACTACCCAAATTTAGTGGCTCCACACTAGAGGATCCCATCCAACACCTCAAGGAATTCGTGGAGGTGTGTGTCAACCTGCGACCATCGGATGTGGATGAGAAGCAGATAAAAATGAGATCCTTCTCCTTCTCCTTGAAGGACGTTGCAAAGGATTGGTATCACACCCTTGCACCGGGTAGTGTTACAAATTGGGTGGACATGAAGAAGTTGTTTATAGAAAAATACTTCCCCACCATCAAATCCAATGCTCTAACGAAGCAAATTTGCAACATAGAGCAAGAGGACAATCAATCACTTTATAACTACTTGGCGAGATTCAAGAAGTTCATCAAAACTTGCCTCTACCATTGATATCAAGACCACGACTTGGTCTTATACTTGCACAATGGTCTTCGCGAGGATGACCGACGTGTGGTGAACGCAGCTTGTCAAGGATACATCCACGGCCTAACACATTCAACATCCATGAGAATATTCTCTACACTAGTGGATGATTCAAGGCAATACAATCAGCGAGGAAGAAGAAATATGTCCAGCACTACTCAATCCGAGTCTGACGAAGTGGCGCTACTCAAAGAGGAAATCAGGAGGCTTAGCTCAGGGGCACAAATCACCAAGTAAAGGCATGTGAAACTTGCGATGATGATCTACATCTAATAGACGCGTGTTCGTCTTTTAAAGAGGAAGTGAAACACGGTTGGCTTTTAACATGACATGCCAAGCCCTCCCTATGAAGGCCAAATCAACCAACCATGGAGAAAACATCCTAATTATAGGTGCCAAGCCCTCCCTATCAAGGCCAAATCAACCAACCATGGACAAAACATCCTAATTATAGGTGGAATAGCATCAACAATCAGCTAACCCCTCCCCCCCCATCAAAACCATCAATCTTATGACGAGATCATTCTTGCACTAGCTGCGAGCAGCACGGATTTGCAAGGTGGGCTCAAACAAGTCATAATTTCCTTTACCAAGATACGTGAATTGGTGAGAACATTACAACAACAAGTAAGTCACATCACCAATGCTATAGGGCAATCACAACAACAAGTTTTGGGGCATCTTCCATCCTAAACGGAGAAAATCCCCGACATCCGCAGTGTGAGTGTCTTGGACTTGTGTGGTGATGATCTTGACAAGGAGGAGAAGGATTTGGAGGAGAAAGATGAGATGCCAAGACTTGATGAGTTCATTGAAGAAGAAGAAAAATGGGACAGAGACGCCATCGGCGCCCGCCTACGAGATATCGTCGCCAGTCGATGCTCAGGTATGGAAGCCACCCAATACAGAGAACTCATAGGCGGCTACGCAAAGAACATCGACACTCGCCGAGCAGAAACTTAAATTTTCATACAAGTTGGCGAGCAAAACAGTGAGTCCATCGGCGGCTGCTGACAGACTATCGGCGCCCACCGATCAGAGGAGGCCAATTTTGAGCAAGGTTTCGAGGAAAACAAATATCACGTTGGCACCCGCCTACAGTTCATCGGCGCCCGCCGATCCCTTGCTGAGGAAATTGAAGCTTGTACACCTAAATTAAGTACGAGTCAGACGTTATGGAATGGTCGGTTCCCAACTAAGAAGGCTTCTA